>NC_133335.1:24049978-24171198 GCF_042186555.1 Aquarana catesbeiana | reverse complement strand
AATCGAGATTTGAGGAAAATCAGGCCATTTTTGTTTCTTAAGGTCACTGATTGTGGCTCGCATAAAGGCCCATATCTCAGGACAAGTATTAAGGTCGGGAAACCTGCAAGATCGCAAACGAAAGGATTTCGGCAAGGGAGTGCATCTGTGGTCGACCGGAGGGTCACGCCTATTAGGTGCAGGGAGCGCAGGTACAGCTGTCCCTGCTGCAGATACATTGGGAAGATATTAATCTGATCAACGCTATCCTGTGAGGCTGCGGGATCTCCTGTATCTCCCTCGTCGAAGAGGAGCATCAGATCACGGAGCGCCCTGAATTCCTCCATCGAGAAACCCTTGGTGCGCTCCGTGAGCTCACGCTCCAATCCCTGGTTGATGCGGGTCTTTATCATACATGAATCTGAAGGTTAAATTACGTGCAAATAAATAAAGATCCTTAATTGTTTCAGTGACCTTAAGCGCATCAAGGGGACAGAAGCCCAACCCCAATTGGAGTATCGAGATTTCCTCATTATTGAGTGTGTAGGGGGTAAGATTGATGACATTTTCGATCAGTGTGGGGTAGGGAGAGACGTGCTACTGAGACGGTGGGGGTTTTAGAACGTACGCATCTAGATTGCTCTGTTGTTTTTTTAGATCTAAAAAAATAGCATCCTCATTAACTTTAGTGTATTTGTTAGTCATTAACCCGAATTCAAAATTTTAGGAATGGTACCGTGCAATGTGGAGTAACCAGTTGCCCCTTCCACGGGGGTATTGGGATCCTGTGAGGTTTGTGTGGGAGGTACCTGGATAGGTTTGGGCCTCTAGGGCCTTTCTTATCTTTTTTAGGTTTGTGGGTGGGGTGTTACCTCCAAAGCGAAGTCCTCTTACGTGAAGCGTTAAGTGTAGAAGAAATAGTAGATTGAGTGGTATTTAAAGAAGATACCGTAGAGGACAGTGATGAGTCTGATTCGATGTCGGTAATAGAGTTTCTATTATTAGTGCGGGGGGGGCCTCGTCTACCTCGGCCTCTCCCAGGCCAACGATAGGCCAAGCCCTCAGTAAAAAGCTGCTTTGTCCTTAGCAAATTTAATCTGTTTCTTGACAATAATATCCTTATTCATAATTTCCAAGCGTTCTCTAAGGTCTTTCCACTTGGTTTTAAAACCATATTGTCGATCAAGTGAGAGTATTCAGAATTGAGTCGATCGATATCATTGTCAAGAAGGGTCATGTCAAGGGTATATTGGGTAATTTGAGTAGTCCGATTAATTCCAGACTATTTTTGTTAGAATATCTTCCCAGGTTTTCTTAAAGTCCACTGAAGGGTCCCTTAAGAGTAGGGAAGATCTGTCCTCTCAGACCCAAAGGGCAAACTTTTTCACTGACATAGAGTTTAAAGTATTCAATGTGCCAATGTAAATGGGACTTACGTTTAAGGAGTTTAAACATTCGTGCAAAGAACGTTGAAATGTCATCATCAGTTTTGTGTTCATTCAGACAGGGTGGTTTCAAGTTGGACCATAAAGCCCGTCCAGTCTGTGCCTAGAACATCCATATTGTATCAGGCTGCCAGACGGCAATCCCCAAAGTATGTAAGCTGACACAATAACAAAAAACTATAGAATATGATTAAACACAAATTCAAGGGAGTATATAAAAACAGACGCTTTGCTAGGGACGTGTCAGTGGGTGTTGCTGTTCACCCAGAGGTCCGGAAGGGTTATGGGTGTGTTATCCACCTGTGTATACAATTAGGAGAAAGCGCCTACGATCAAACAGTTAAATTACCGCATATACAGTACCATCATCCCAATATCTAATACAAGGAGAGGCAGGGGAGTAGGGCAAGCCGCAGCTAGCTGCTTCTGTCGGCAGATGTCCCCAACCCCCACACATAGGAAAAAACACAGGGGACTATTACGGTACTAAAGATAGTTGGATATTAGTACAAGAAGAGAGGGAAAAAAGTGCTAAGATAAAAACTACATTTTAATAGAAAATCATTTTAAAAGAAGATATATATATCTATATATTCAGTAACATATACAGTTGTAATACAGGACAAGGCAATATATACAACCATATGAATTGCATCAAGTGATAACAGAAATTGCAATCATGACTTGAATTCTCGACCGGTTTCGCGGTATTTCACCGCTTCCTCAGGAGAGTAAAGTCTATAATATAGCATAAAAAACATGAAATAAAATATACAAACATTTCACAGATGTATGAAGGTTTTTGTAATGGTTGCAGCAGAGTCATTAAATAATACATTGGACAATTATGTACAAGTTAAATATAGAAAGGACAGGCTCACCGTTCAGGTATTCTCTGTAGGTATGTAGAGCCCCATGCGATTCCCCCTGCGACGAACACAGGGGATAACAGAACAGCCTCTGTAGATAAAGTATTTAAGTAATTGGTTTATGTGTGAGTCACTGAATCACAAGACCGAGCAAAAGGTAGTATAGTGTAGGGGTACCCATACGGTAGCTCGAAGATTTAGAACCCAATGTGCAAAGAAATGGTACTAAGGTAAGTGGTTGAAAGAGGGTAACAAGAAAGTGAGGGAGGGGGGGGAGGGGGGGGGAAAGGGGGGGGGGGGAAAGAAAGGGGGGGGAAAGGGAGAGGGGGAAGGGGAGGGGAAGGGAGGGGGGGGAGGGGAAGGGGAAGCGGGAGGGAGAGGAAGGAGGGGGGGGGGGGAACGAGGAAGGAGAGGGAGGGGGGGGAAGGAAGGGGGGCAGGGAGGAAGAGGGAGGGGGGCAGTGAGTATAGTGTAGTGAACAGGATCTAAAACTTACATCCAGGTGAGAGATAGGTCAACCTAAAAGAAAAGGAAAGAGAAAATTGCACACAGGTAGTGAGAGCAACACTTACCCCTACAGCAATGATCGGTGAGGGGGAATAAGATGACAGTACAAGAGGAACATATAATAAAAGGGATCGTGATATAAAATAATTTGAACGATCCAAGCACTCATGGGCTAATGATGAAAGCTCCCCAGGGCTGAAGCCACTGGTGTATGCAGGAAGAGTAGTCACCGCAGCCGCTGTATAGAGTAGAATAAATTTACCTTCCGCAGTAATAAAGAGGGAAGGGGGGGGGGGAAAATACCCCACACAATAAGGGGGAACAACAGAGGTAGGTCACTGGGGTGAAGAAGTACCAAACCATGGGTAAAAAAATAGGTAACCAGTACCAAGAGGTATCAAAGTCAAAATTGTATGGAATCCCCAGTAAGGAAAGATATTGAATTACCAGCAGAGGAACCAGCATAGATGCTGCAGGCAGCCCCGTGAGGGGGAGACAGTGATCAACAAGTTCAGCATAAATAGGGAAAGAAGCAAGGGAAAAAGCCGACCAGGAGGAAGGACGGGGAAAGGAGGGGAAGGGAGAGAGGGGAGGGGGGGAGGGAAAGGGGGGGGGAGGCGAGACTTACCCCAGGTACTGTTCCTCGTTTAGCGCGGCACCAGAGGACTGTAGGCTCCTACTGCGGGCCGTGTCCGGCGCTATAAGAGCACCCCAACCCGGGAAGTCAGGGACGGCATAACGAGGGCGGTCCCTGACGTCACCGGGTCTGCTCGCCCGCACTGCGCAGGTGCACTGTATGTGCTACTGCGCAAGTGCGCGCTCCTGTCAAAGGGAACCAAGTTCCCAAACAAGGAGACGCAAGCAGTCAAAAGACTGCCAGGGCGAGCATGTGTCCGTCGCCTAGGAGAAGGATCGGGGCAAGATACCATCAACAGAGTCTGGAAACGGGGAGAGAGAGCCTGACCTTGTACAGCAACAGAATAAAACAGCATGGTACAACAAAGTGAAGTAAAAGTAAAAATACATTATATACAGAATTATATGGAATTGTGTGAGGGTGTCAGCCATCCACAACTTTTAAGGATAAACCTTGGGCAGACATGACCAGTTCATTGATACTCGGTCTTAGGGTGACAATGGGAGGGAGTGGGGAAGAAGAGGGGGGGAAAAAAAGGGGGGGGGGGAGGGAAAAAGAAAGGGGGGAAAGGAGGGGGAAAACAAGAGGGGGGGGGGGGGAAGGGGGAAAGGAAAGATAGGATGAGGGGGGGGGGGGAAGGGGGGGGGGGAGGGAAAACAAACCAGGGAAGGGGGGAGGGAGGGAAAGGAGGGAAAAGAAGGAAAAGAAGGGGAGGAAGGTGGGAGGGGGATAATAGGGGAAAGAAAGGGAAGGGGGGGGGGGGGGGCGGGAAAGGAAAACAAGGGAGGAAGGGGAAGGAAAGAGGAGGGAGAGAAGGGGAGGGAAAAAGAAGGGAAAGAGAGGGAAAAGGGAATAGGGGAGGAAGGGGAAGGGGAGAAGGAAGGGGGGGGGGGAAGTGGAAAAAGATCTCATAAGAAGGCCCTATAGGACACCGACTCGTTTAGGCCAGGGGGATGGTGGCGTTGAGTCGCTCGATCCAGAGGGACTCCCTCTGCAATATCGAGCGATCCCAATCGCCACCTCTAGGACTGGGTTTGACCACCTCTAGTACCAGAAATTTGGCCACGGAATTGTCGAATCTGTGATATAAAGTCCGATGTGTCGGCCGATCGTAGTCAATTTTACCGTTTTCTGAGTCATAGAGGTGGTCGCCTCTTCTCTCCTGCCCCCCTTCCTTCCCCCCCCTCCCTCTTCCTTCCTCGTTTCCCCCCCCCCCCCCTCCTTCCTCTCCCTCCCGCTTCCCCTTCCCTTCCCCTCCCCCCTCCCTTCCCCTCCCCATCCCCTCTCCCCTTTCCCCCCTTTTTCCCCCCCCCCCTTTCCCCCCCCTCCCCCCCCTCCCTCACTTTCTTGTTACCCTCTTTCAACCACTTACCTTAGTACCATTTCTTTGCACATTGGGTTCTAAATCTTCGAGCTACCGTATGGGTTACCCCTACACTATACTACCTTTTGCCTCGTCTTGTGATTCAGTGACTCACACATAAACCAATTACTTAAATACTTTATCTACCAGAGGCTGTCTGTTATCCCCTGTGTTCGTCGCAGGGGAATCGCATGGGGCTCTACATACTACAGAGAATACCTGAACGGGTGAGCCTGTCCTTTCTATATTTAACTTGTACATAATTGTCCAATGTATTATTTAATGACTCTGCTGCAACCATACAAAAACCTTCATACATCTGTGAAATGTTTGTATATTTATTTCATGTTTTTTTATGCTATATTATAGACTTTACTCTCCTGAGGAAGCGGTGAATACCGCGAAACCGGTCGAGAATTCAAGTCATGTTTGCAATTTCTGTTATCACTTGATGCAATTCATATGGTTGTATATATTGCCTTGTCCTGTATTACAACTGTATATGTTACTGTAATATATAGATATATATATCTTCTTTTAAAATGATTTTCTATTAAAATGTAGTTTTTATCTTAGCACTTTTTTCCTCTCTTCTTGTACTAATATCCAACTATCTTTAGTACCGTAATAGTCCCCTGTGTTTTTTCCTATGTGTGGGGGGTTGGGACATCTGCCGACAGAAGCAGCTAGCTGCGGCTTGCCTACTCCCTGCCTCTCCTTGTGTAAGAAGGACATGAAGAAAAGGGTATTATAGTGCAAGACACATTATACGAGCGTAGGATGCCCACAAAGCACCATATTTCTCATCAATTGAAGACATTTAATAACATACACTATATTAGCAAAACTATTGGGACGCCTGCCTTTACACGCACATGAACTTTAAAGGCATCCCAGTCTTAAGCTGGCCATACACCATACAATTTTCCTGTTCAATTTTCTTTAGATTTACCTTCAACTATGTAGTACAAGGGCCTGCCTGATTGCATCCAAATTGAAAGTGTTTAGGTTTGACCTCCTATTATATGGTTTGGTAAATCTAAAGGAAAGTTGAACAGGAAAATTGAATAGTGTATGGCCAGCCTTAGTCCATAGGCTTTATAATTGAGCTGGCCCACCCTTTGCAGCTATAACAGCTTCAACTCTTCTGGGAAGGCTGTCCACAAGGTTTGGGAGTATGTCTATGGGAAAATTTGACCATTCTTCCAGAAGTGCATTTGTGAGATCAGGCACTGATGTTAGACGAGAAGGCCTGGCTCGCAGTCTCTGCTCTAATTCATCCAATAGGTGTTCTGTCGGGTTGAGGTCAGGACTCTGTGCAGACCAGTAAAGTTCCTCCACCCCAAACTCGCTCACCCATGTCTTTATGGACCTTGCTTTGTGGACTTGTCCAAATCATTTGGAGGAGGGGGGATTATGGTGTTGGGTTGTTTTTCAAGGGTTGAGCTTGACCCTTAATACCAGTGAAGGGAACTCTTATGGTATCGGCATAACAAGACATTTTGGACAATTTCATGCTCCCAAGTCCGTGGGGATGGCCCCTTCCTGTTCCCACATGACTGACTGTGCACCCAGTGCACAAAGCACGGTCCATAAAGACATAAATGAGCGAGTTTGGAGTGGAGGAACTTGACTGGCCTGACCTCAACCCAACAGAACACCTTTGGGATGGCTTAGAGTGGTGACTGCGAGCCAGGCCTTCTCATTCAACATCAGTGCCTAACCTCACAAATGCGCTTCTGGAAGAATGGTCAAACATTCCCATAGACACACTCTCTAAACATTGTGGACAGCCTTCCCAAAAGAGTGAAGCTGTTATAGCTGCAAAGGGTGGGCAAATATTGAACCCTACAGACTAAGACTGGGATGCCAATAAAGTTCATGTGCATGTAAAGGCAGGCGTCCCAATACTTTTGGTAATATAGTGTAAATCGCGGCCTAAGAATCACAAGGTCTGATTGATGGCTAGTATAAAACAATGAAACCAGACTGTGAACCAGTACAACGGTTTATACTGGTAATGAGAGAAAAAAAGTGGGGGCTAATGGAAAAAGAAAAAGGGGTGTGCAGCTATGCGTTTCTTACAAGTTTGAATAATATCACTATAGGCCAGGCCAGCCTATACTCAGGATACAAAGAAGTCAGATGAATAATGGAATTGGGACCATACCATCCACATGAGTTTATATGATTCTAGCTTGTCGTTGCCCCTCGCAATCATGTGTTCCATGTGGTCAATTTTGTCTACTTCGCATGCCCTTTCAGCCAGGGAAGGGGATTCAGATTGTCACCAGTGTCTAGAGATTACTGACTGTGCTGCTGTCAGAAAATGTGTAATCAAGCTTTTCTTGATTTGTTCATAGGAACCTGGGAGCATAGAAAAGAACAGTCAATTGAGGCATATTGGGAAATATATCTCCTACCAATCTTTCATACAGCTGTAATATTTTATGCCTAAACCATCTCACATTATATCACTCATAATCACCATAGCCCCTCCATATCTTCATAGATAAAATAAAAGTTAGACATTCCCTATTTACGCCTATTTTCCCTAATTAAAACTGGTTTGCCATTGGTTAATTTTACATTGCTGTATTGCAGCAACCTAATTCCTGCAGAAAAACCCTGGCCTGTGCTTTTTGTCTCTAGTAAATTTGGGCCTAGCCTTGCTTAATAAATTTGCTGGCCGATTTTACTACTGAATTAGCTGTGGTCAGAATTCTTGAAGTAAAATACCTGCCTGTACTCTTTGTCTTTAGAATGTTTGAATGAAGGGAGAGTGCAGTGTTTTGTATTTTATATGAGGGGGGTTTAACTTGTGGACAGGAAGAAGGGTAATATGGAATGCCCACTTGACTTAGTAGAACTTTCAGGGACAACTTCTTCTTTACAGCTGTTTACACTCCTCAGCTTCCTCCAGCACAACACTTGCTTGAAGCACTACAACACCCAGGACCAGCTGGCACTGTTAGATTGGTAGAGAATGCTCTTGACAGGAAGGGACCGGGGGCTCCTTGTTTGTGTAGCAAAGTCCTAGTGCCCAGCTTTCCTTCTGTGGCTACTGATCCCAGCGCCACCTCTGTAGGCACTGCCAGCTCACCTACTTGCAGTTGTCCTTTTCTCCAGCCCACTTGACTAAATTTCCATAGTCCTCCCAGATTGACTCTGCATTCATCCCAGACTGCTACCTCCCAGTCCTCTCAGGCTGCCTCTCAGTCCTCCCTAACTGTAATGCCCCGTACACACGGTCGGACATTGATCGGACATTCCGACAACAAAATCCTAGGATTTTTTCCAACGGATGTTGGCTCAAACTTGTCTTGCATACACACGGTCACACAAAGTTGTCGGAAAATCCGATCATTCTGAACGTGGTGACGTAAAACACGTACGTCGGGACTATAAACGGGGCAGTAGCCAATAGCTTTCATCTCTTTATTTATTCTGAGCATGCGTGCCCTTTGTGCGATTTGTGTACACACGATCGGGAATTCCGACAACTGATTTTGTTGTCGGAAAATTTTATAGCCTGCTCTCAAACTTTGTGTGTCGGAAAATCTGATGGAAAATGTGTGATGGAGCCTACACACGGTCGGAATTTCCGACAACATGGTTCTATCACACATTTTCCGTCGGAAAATCCGACCGTGTGTACGGGGCATAACACTCATCAGCCCACCTGGCTGTCTTCCTCCCTGGAGATTTTCCTGACAGTGTTCACCGGCTGTCCTTCGCCTGCTCCCCTGCCTCTGGTCAAGACACCCCTGTGTGTCCTTAAGAGGGTCCCTTCCACACCTGAGACCAGAGCCGAGGTCAAACCCCCCCTTTACCCCAGACTAGGGGGTTACCCTCAAGGGCCATCTCCAGTCTTCCACCGGAACTCCCTGCCAACCCATCTGTTGGGTATTGATCAAAGTCTCAGAATACTCACACCTCCTCCTCACCTCCACTCCCACTCTTCTGGAAGTTTCCAGCAAGTTCCAAAAGTAGGGGGAGTTCTCAGAGATACTGCCTGTGAGTCATCCAGCCCTCCCTGAGCCACTCACCCTGACCTTGAGAAAAAACACAGTCTTGGCTGCCAGCCAAGCCAAACAATTTTCCTATACTAACAAAAACCTATTCTAGCACATTAGAGGGTGTTACAACCCTGATTAAAACTTTTCTGCCATTGGCCACTACACTGCTGTATCCTCTGCAGTCTCATAACTCTTAATCAGAGCTTGAAAGAAATTGTCCAGCAACGGGACAGTACTGCATCCGCAAGAATGAGAACAGGCAGCTACTGGACAATTTCTATCTCCTGGTCTAAGTGGGTCCCTCATTGTTTGGTGAAAATGCAATTGTCACTGTGAAAGCTACCCAAATTTTTTAAACTGAAATGAATCAGATTTGAGTGCTGTTGTTGATGTAAGCCAAGCTAATTGTAGAAGGAAAAATTAACTCCACGGCCAAATATACTGTGAGGGAATTCCTGTGAGCCATCTGGCTTGGAAACATGCGAATAATGCTGCACATAGAATGTTGGTCAGACACGTGCACGTGTGAAAAAATAGGCACGGCTGTACGTGCCAATGAGGGTGCGTGTCCATTGGTCAATGTTGGTGCCAGAAGGCCTATTTTCAGGATGCTTTTACCCAGTGTCATTGCTGTCTGGTCTTTAGCTGTGTCCTGTATCTGATTCCTGCTACTGAACCAGCTCACCCCTGACCTGATCTTGGATGCTGCTTGTACCTTTGCTTATCAGTTCCTGACCTTGGCTCCATCCATAACTCTGAATCGGCTTATGATTCCATAACTCGCTGCCTGCTTGCTGCTATCTCTGTGACTAAATTTCTACCTCTGATTCAGCTCCACGCTATTACCGACTGCCTGCTTTGGCTGCATCTAGCACCAACTCCAGTCATCTCTGTGTGTTCCTGTCACAGGATCACTGCTAGCACTACTGGACTCCGCCTTCTGCAGTTCAGTTGGGGTTCTCCTTTAACCACTTAAGGACCAGCCTTGGATTTTAGGTGTTTACATGTTTAAAACAGGTTTTTTTGCTAGAAAATTACTTAGAACCCCCAAACATTATATATGGTTTTTCTTCTAACACCCTAGAGAATAAAATGGCGGTTGTTGCAATACTTTTTTTTGTACCGTATTTGCGCAGCGGTCTTAAAAGCGCACTTTTTTTGGAAAAAATTCACTTTTTGAATAAAAAAATAAGACAACAGTAAAGTTAGCCCCAAATTTTTTTTATATTGTGAAATATAATGTTACGCCAAAGTAAACTGATACCCAACATGTCACGCTTGAAAATTGCGCCCGCTCGTGGAATGGCTTCAAACTTTTACCCTCTCTCCATAGGCAACGTTTAAAAAATTCTACAGGTTGCATATTTTGTGGTACAGAGGAGGTCTAGGGCTAGAATTATTGCTCTCGCTCTACCGGTCGCGGCGATACCTCACATGTGTGGTTTGACCACTGTTTTCATATGCGGGCGCTACTCGCATATGCGTTCACTTCTGCGCGCGAGCTCGTCGGGACGGGGGTTTTTTTTTTTTTTTTTAAATTTATTTTTATTATTTATTTTACATTATTTTATTTATTTTTACAGTGTTTAACCTCCCTGGCGGTATGATTATTTCAGATTTTAGGTGCTGAAAGCGGTACCATTATTTTGCACAGAAATTTGGCGTTTTATATTGTAGGCCTGTAATTCTTAGGAATAGTTCACTTAAATCTGTCCAAACAAGAGTCTAGTAGACATCCCGGGTATGATAAAGTTTGAAAAACGAAATAAAAAATTATAATATAATAAATAACTATAAATAATTAAAACACATAATAATATAATAATAATAAAAATTATATAATAATGTAATCAAATCAAAAACACTGAAATTTGCTCAGTTCCAGAATTTTAGCTTTTATTACTTTTAGTGTTTGATGACGGATCTCCCACAAATCACTATCGCTCAATTCTGCAAGTGATTCTAATTTATTATCGCTTTTTTTCTAGCTGGTCTAAAACCACTTTTGATGTAAAGAGACAGTTTTGGTTGCTATGGACAATCTCCAGTTTCCAGGCAGAAAGAACAGTTTTATATATATAAAACTGCATGCAGGACACTGGGCAGACCACTAGGGACAAAGGGGATGTGTAGTTATTTGATACAGTACTGTAATCTGTAAGATTACAGTATGCTGTATCTATACTGTGTGTTTCACTTTTGAATTTGCCGCCGAACTCCGTCCCCGTGCGTCGCAACGCTCGCAGGGAACGGAGCTCGGCACTGTGAATCGAGGCGAGACACAGCGGCTCGCCGATCACAGCGGGGAGACATCGCAGGAACCAGGGGACAAGGTAAGTAATCTCTTCCTGGATCCTGCGATGCAAGCCCGAGTCTGGCTCGGGGATACCGCTTTTGGTATGTAAAATCCACCCCGAGCCAGACTCGGGAATACCGCCAGGGGGGTTAAAAAAAAAAAGTTGTGTCACTTTTATTCCTATTACAAGGAATGTAAACATCCCTTGTAATAGAAAAAAGCATGACAGGACCTCAAAAAGGGTCAAAAAGACCTCAGAACTCATATTTACACTAAAATGCAATAAAAAAAAAAAAAGTCATTTAAAAAAATTACATTTGAAAAAAACGTGCCTTTAAGAGGCGTGGACGGAAGTGACATTTTGACGTCGCTTCCGCCCAGCAGTGTCATGGAGACGAGTGGGCGCCATCTTAGCCTCACTCGTCTCCAGACACAGGACGGAGACAGACGCGATCGCGGCGGGAGGGGGGGGGCCCTCTCCCGCCACCGATAAAAGTGATCTTGCTGCGAATCCGCCGCAGGGACCACTTTTATCTGAAAGCCAGCCGCCGCACGAAAACGGGGATACCGGGTTTATGGCAGCTAGCTGCTGCCATAACAACGATATCCCCCTTCAATGTTTGGAGGTACATCGTCGTGCGACGGTCGGTAAGCCTCAGGTTAAGCCTCAGCCTGAGGTTAACCTCAGCAGGTTCTTCTTGTGGTGCTGCTGTTCCTGAGCAGAGTTTCTGCTGGAACTTCAAAGTCTGCATCTTCAGCCCACGATTCTGCCATCAACATTTACCAGCACTCTTGTTCCTTCTGTTCCTTGGGGCTCTCTGTTTCACTTCCAGTGCTGCTTGGGAGGGGCATGTGCCCCGGGCACCAACTTGAGAGGGGAACTGCCCACCCTGGGGGCCAAATTGAAAGAGTTGGGCAGGCTGGAGATACAAGAGAGGCCCACCTCAACGCTGCCAGTGTACACAGTCACTAAAACTGTGAAAAAACCTTACAGTTCTGTAGCACCATGTACAGCTTGAAGGCATCTTCCAAGCATGCTATTTAAAGGGTTTGTGCATTTTCAATATTGCTTTCAAAGCCACAAGAAAAGACCTTTCTTCATGCTGTATGGGATTTTTTAAAATCTTTTTTCGCATTAATACATGTCCCCCATGGCGTGCTCAGCTGCCCATGCCTTTTTACAGTAGTTTGCCCACTAACCCTAAAAATTGGCAGAACATTACAAGATTCACCCTTCCCTAGACTTCATTGGGATTCGCCTCTATGTTTTGGTTTGCTGAACCTTGAACAAGATTTGCTCAACCCTTGGGGAATCTAAGCCAGGCAGATTTGCCCATCGCTACATTCCACCTAAGGCTTATAAGACAGAACAATAAGATAAAACCAAATATATTTCTCTGGTGTAATGATAACTCCATTGTCTAATCTTAGCAGCTGGGCTGGAATGGATATGAGCTGCATTTTATTAGAAGAGCCTATTCCCAGATGCCCATGTTCCCAGCCCGGAATCTATTACTTGACTGACATAAATGACATTAACATGTATTGAGCTTTTATGAGAACTCTGTCAGTGCTACTGTAAGGTTGACATAGGATGGACACAGGAATGCTGAATGGGATGATTACCAGGAGATTTCATATCCATTCCTGAAAGATCTAATCTACGACTTGACATTTGTCACCCTTGGACCAGGCATCTATCTGCATATTAAAGGGCACCTTTCATTTTATAGCAAAGATAGACTATTCCAAATTTCAAAGACAAGCACTGGCTGTAGTGCTATCACTTATCATATTTTCTGCATTTATGGACATCTATGATGGTCAACATATGCCAAATGCTGGTTAAAAAAAAGCCAGGATCTGAAAATTAAGAATGAAGAAAGAAAGAATTTATGGGGTGAATAATAACATAAACTTCTAGCTTAAATACTTTTTGTAGTTGCCTATTAGAGTGAGTTGCAGTGGTGACCTGTAATGCACGGGCGCCTGGCTCCCTAATCTACATGTGGGGCGCCGGACTTTTCAGTGGGGTTTTTTTTTTAAAAGCACGTGATTAGAGCCAAAGGCTCTAATAGGCTTAAAAAAGGGTGGGCTCGGGGCGCAGTGCGTACACCCACGTGAGTGACAATAGCGAATTAATGTTCGCTATTGTCTTCCTGATTCTCCAATCAAGAAGCGGGTCCTGAGCCTGGATATTTGTTCTGCTTCAACCAATCCCTGTGAAGGTGTGCCCAGTAGGTAGCTGGGGAGGATATAAATAATCTGGGATCTGGAGAAGTTCCACAGCCTCAGGGGTTGCTGCCCCTTTGAGACAGTTCTGCTGGAATATGTTAATGTTCAATTCTGGCATTCCTCTCCTACATGTAAAAATCGTCTTTTTTTGCTAGGAAATTACTCAGAACCCCCAAACATTATATATATTATATATATACATTATATATGTTTTACTAGCAGAGACTCTAAAGAATAAAATGGCGATTGTTGCGTTTTGTTATGTCACACGGTATTTGCGCAGCAATCTTTCAAATGCAATTTAAAAAAAAAATTCACTTTAATGAATTAAAAAAAAAAAAAAATGTTTACCCCAATTTTTTGTACAATGTTAAAGATGATATTACACCATGTAAATAGATACCTAATATGTCACACTTTAAAATTGCATACACTCGTGAAATGGCACCAAACTTCGTTACTACGATTTAACATTTTTCACAGGTTACAAGTTTAGAGTTAAAGAAGAAGGCTAGAACTATTGCTCTCACTCTAACGTTCATGTCGATATCTCACATGTGTGGTGCGAATGCTGTATACATATGCGGGCACAACCTACGTGTAGCGCACTACTCCCTTAGGAGCTTCTAGTTAGTTCATTACAGTACATGCTGGTTTAACCCCCGCTTCTTCCACCTCGTTGTAGTAATCACAGACACAGTTGAGCAGTTCAAACAATAACTTTTATTCCTGATTCGGCAGTAGTGTTACTTGAATGATGCAAACGGATATAAGTTGCCTCTTGTCTAAGCTGCACGAGTAGTTAGAATCTTCCCTTAATGAACTGGCTCATGCCCCTCTGAAAAGCATGCGGTACTACTGAAATGCTGGGTGTCCCAGGCCTCACCTGCCTTCTCACCTCTGGTCATTTCTTCCCTTGCCAGCTCAAGGAAGTCCAGGAACCCCCAGTCTACTCAGGTCGGTTTGCAGCCACTTCTTGATTCTTGGTTGATGAAACCTTCCAGCTATGGAGTCTCTGAACCTCTATGCCTCTATGCCTCTAAAGCCACGTGGCTTTCCAGCTCTGATCCTTAACGTCACATCTTGCTGCCTTTCCGCTCCTACCACACCGCTCCTCCTCTCCCGGGAACATGTGACCCCCAGTGTATATGTATGAATCCGCTCCTGCCCAAACAAATTAACCATTGGACCAGGGCCATACACACTGCCTGTCCTTCAAGCCCCGACCTGCCTCCTTTCCAGAATATTACTCTGGAGAAGCAAGGAAGGGTTTTCCAGGGTGATGATGAACCAGGTGGTCACACCCCCCTCTAACCTACAACTCCACCCTAACCCAAATCAAACCTCCAGACCTGTACAAGAAGTAAGGCACTGGTAATTTAACCTGTCTTTTAACCTAATAGCACACACCTAAAGGTGGTGGGCGCTACATACACCCCCTTCTGAAATCACAACTGTCCCCAGTTGTGGAAAGGAATCCACAGACTAGGAACAGCTTACCTACCTCCTAACCGCGAAGCATCTTATATCATATGGGTGTACTGTGAACAAATGTGCAACAAACATTTACAGAATATTTACATCTCAATTCCTGACTATAAATCCCTACATCTATAGAGGATTTCAAAGGGAACCAAAGCACTATCCCCGAGAGGATAGCACTTCCGTTACCCCAAATCTTCTGGTGTTTCTTCGGACAGCCGTCCCGCACCTGTAAAAGAAAACATCCTATCTCTCAATCTAACTAAACAAATCAATAAATCACAATTGTATGGCACGCGTGATCCTGTCAAGATCCCCTCAAAAGAAGTCAGCCTGACTTCTGCAGGATGCAACTTGAACAGACATGCCAAACTATATACAACAAAAGAAGCCAGATAACCTTCTGAGTAGCTTAAATAAAAAAAGTCTAGAACTTTTAAAGCAACAAAGGGAGTTAACAGGGGCAGCAGGAATAGTGTCCATGACTAGCCAGCCAGGCACTAGTGCTGTTGCCCAGTATAGGAAGTCCTTGGGACAGCCCACCCTAACCCCTCTGCCCACTTGCAGTCCAGGATAAATCCAGTACTTCTGTAGATCACTTTACAGATAGTACCTGGGGTCTGGCAACCTTCGGCGTGTGTCTCCTTCCCCTCTGACTGAAACAGAGTATGATTTGGTATGTTGTCCAGGTTTCTGCACTATCACTCTGTCCTTGTAAATGGCCCTTCCCTAGGAGGGGGGTGGGAGTCCCCTCCCGCTGCCTGTAAAAGCCATCCAGCAGCTGAATAGCCGCTAAGATGGCTTTTACAATACAGGGAATTGCGGGCTAAAAAGAAATATCTACCTGTAGCTGCAGGCATTATTCAGATATCACCACTTCAACCCAAGGAAGACATATGATGTCCTACGGGCAGGGAGTGGTTAAAATCAGTGGCCCCTGTGGGGGTAGCACCCAGTGATGGCCCCTCCATTAGGGGTGCAGGGGCGCTGCCCCCCTATCCATGCATCCGGCCCCCTAATCTACATGCGGGGCGCTGGACTCATGTATTCCAATGAGGTTTTTTTATTTTATTTAAGCATGTGATTAGACACAGAGGCTCTAATAGGTTTTAAAAAAGGGTGGGCTCAGGGCGCAGAACACTGCGCCCCTGAGCCCACCCAGTTGTGTGACAATAGCGAATGAATATTCGCTACTGTCCCACTGATTCTCCTCCCGGCCAATCTGGAAGCGGGTCTTGAGACCCGTTTCCTGAATGGCCAAAAGGAGAAGCGATCCTATTGGCCTAGGAGGAGGAGGGAGGAGACACACGGCCGCCGTGAAGCGATGCAGGGGAAGCCGTCTCCCGTCATCCAGAGGGAAGCGCTGCTCGCGCCATAGATGGGGTAAGTGTGGGGCCCACCAACCGGGGGGGTTGGATTGACCCGTCCGACCCAAGGGGGGGTACGGGTGACCCAACTGACTGGGGGGCGATGGCTGTGGGTGCATTGTTTGCCGCCCCCCCCAAAAAAAACCCTGGCCACTGGTAGCACCACAGAAGAAAGAGGGACAGAGTTTACAAAAGCAAAAGTTATCTGCAAAAGTGTTATATTTTTGAATTGCTAAATTTAAAGCAAAACTTCACTTTCTGCAAAAAAATTTACATTTGTAGCTATGCCTAAGTAATAAAAAGAAACAGAGCTTTCACTGCAATATTCACCTTGGCACTCTGGCACTATCCCAGGCAAAAGATCTGCTTCCAGTGGAATGACAGTCAGCGTCCTGAACAACCCAGGCTGTCATGGACACGCCCACTGGAGGTAGCGTCATCACCGATTGGGTTCAGGGTACTCCTTGACTTAGAAGAGCTAACAGATTATTATGTGAGCATCTCCCACACCAGGAGGGGAGACCGTCCACTGCCTTTGCTGGTAGGGCTCCCTCTCCATTGTGTTTTGTGTGTTACTATGACAGAGGTTTGGTTATTGGAAGGTTTGACATAGAAGACTCTCTGCCATAACAAATGAGGGCATCTGTCATTGCAATCCAATTAAAAAAAAAAACAATGCGGTGGCATTTAAATAAGGTGTGTTAGAAGATTAAAAGACAAAGGGGTGAAGCTCAGTTTTCCACCTTTAAAATATGCTAAAGTCTACCTTTTCATATTCTAGTCCATGTCATGTATGCTACAGCTTGACGGAACGTCTGTAAGAATATGAATAATCAATCAATGTGCAGTCATGGCACCTCTATTCATCTGTATAGTATAATCTGCATGATTCCACCATACATCATACCGCAAAGACATAATCCAACTAGTGATTAAACCTGGCAGGTGATGCATTCATAATTCTAATTCAACAGCGACTGAAATGAGAGCTGCTGGTTCAAGGAACAGATGCATTATTCTACTCCCCGTAATACTGCTCCTGCAAGTCCCACAGTTATTTTTAAGCAAGATGCTGGACTTTTAGAACAATACTCTAGATATTTCTCATGTAGTGGGTTACCCATGCGGTTTCTTTCTTATTAAGAGAGCTATCCAACATAAGGTCCCATAATGCTCTGCTCTAGTAGATATCATTGCTTGGAAACTGTCTTCAGCTAAGTTCCACTGTGGAGCGGAATTATAGAGAGTCTGTGTTTTACAGACTTTATGGCTCCCACTGACAACGCTCAATGGGCCCACTGTTTGGCTCAGCAAACCCCTTTTAGACCCAGTGTTTGGGGATACCAAGCACCCCGTTGTACCTTTTAAAAAGCTTTTCTCAACCTTTCAACACAGAGAAACCCTTAAAATAACTTTCTGGTCTCAGAAAAATGTACAATATCTACAACTCATGATCCATTACGGCAGTGGTCTCCAAACTGCGGTCCTTTACTTGCTTTTATCTGGCTCTTGGGGTAATATACATCCCACTGATACCAACAAAGGGGCATAATTCCTGCTACTGAAAACAATGATGGGACACAATATTCCTCCCGCGAACACCAATGATGGGGCACTATTCCTTCCACGGACACCAACGAAGGGGCACTATTCCTCCCACTGACACCAATGATGGGGCACTATTCCTCCCACGGACACCAACGAAGTGGCATTATTCCTTCCACGGACACCAACAATGGGGTACTATTCCTCCTACGGACACCAATGATAGGGCACTATTCCTCCCATGGAGACCAATGATAGGGCACTATTCCTCTCACTGACGCCAATGATGGGGTGCTATTCCTCCCATGGACACCAATGATGCGGCACTATTCCTCCCACTGACACCAATGATGCGGCACTATTCCTCCCACTGACACCAATGATGGGGCGCTATTCCTCCCATGGACACCAATTATGGGGCACTATTCTTCTCACTTCTCACCAATCTCTCCCTTATACCAAAGATGCGTTGTTTACTCCCACTGATGCCAGGACAATTTTTACTCCCAATGGCCACCGTTCAGAAGGACGGTAAACTGGCCCTTTGTTTAGAAAGTATGGAGACCCCTGAATTAGTGTGATGGTCAATAAGAAGAATGCTCCTTACTCATGTGGTCAATGGGAAGAATTACCCCCTTACAGATCACTGCTTAAGAAACCCCTAGCAACCTCTGGAGGAACCCAAGGGTTCCACCACGGAACCCTGGTTGAGCAACCCTGCTTTAGAGACTTGTTGCTTAACAGAGGAGGGCTGCATTATCACATAGATTGTAGACCCTAAAAAATGCTGAAGGGAAGACCTCTGTGCTTTTATCTTAAAAAATAATCACTGGCCAATTGACGTTTGCACAACTTACAGTGCCTTGAAAAAGTATTCATACCCCTTGAAATTTTCCACATTTTGTCATGTCACAACCAAAAGCGTAAATGTATTTTATTGGGATTTTATGTGATAGACCAACACAAAGTGGCACATAATTGTGAAGTGGAAGGAAAATGATAAATAGTTTTTAACTTTTATTACAAATAAATATGTGAAAAGTGTGGGGTACATTTGTATGGCGCCCCCCTGAGTCAATACTTTGTAGAACCTCCTTTCACTGCAATTACAGCTGCAAGTCTTTTTGGGGATGTCTCTACCAGCTTTGCACATCTAGAGAGGGACATTTTTGCGCATTCTTCTTTGCAAAATATTTCAAGCTCTGTCAGATTGGATGGAGAGCGTCTGTGAACAGCAATTTTCAAGCCTTGCCACAGATTGTCAATTGGGTTTAGTTTTGGACTTTGACTGGGCCATTCTAACACATGAATATGCTTTGATCTAAACCTTTCCATTGTAGCTCTGGCTGTATGTTTAGGGTCATTGTCCTGCTGGAAGGTGAACCTCCGCCCCAGTCTCAAGTCTAAGGCTGGGTTCACACTGGTACGACAAATGCTCCGACATTGGGAGCTCATGTTGCATGACGTCTTATGCCGTCTTAACTGCTCCCTGCACTACTTTGGTCCAACTTTGATCTTGCTTCAGCCCATTGAATATCACTGAAGTCAGATCAAAGTCAGATCACTGTCTTGACTGATTCAACTTTGGCATGCGACTTGTGCTCTAATGATCTTAAAGGGGAACTCCACACCAAATTAAAAAAAAAGAAAAATGGCATGGGTTCCCTCTCCAAGAGCATACCAGGCCCTTCTTTTTTTGGTGTGGGGGTCCCCCCAAAATCCATACCAGACCCTTATCCAAGTACACAGCCCGGCAGGTCAGGAAGGGGGGTGGGGATGAGTGAGCGCCCCCCCCTTCCTGACCTGCCGGGCTGTGTGCTCAGATAAGGGTCTGGCATGGATTTTGGGGGGACCCCCACACCAAATAAATGTTCCCCTTAAAATCCATACCAGACCGAAAGGCCAGGTATGCTCTTGGAGGGGGTACCCGTGCCGTTTTATTTTTTAATTTGGAATGGAGTTTCCCTTAAGGATCCATACCAGACACAGTGCCTGGTATTGTCGGGGATCAAAGTCGGACCCCTGTTCATTGAAGTCCGACGCATGTCGGACTTCAAGTCGCAGGGCAAAGTCGGATCCAAAGTGGTACGACTGTAGTGTCGTACCAGTGTGAACCCAGCCTTACAGGTTTTCTTCTAAGATTGCCCTGTATTTGGCTCCATCCATCTTCCCATCAACTCTGACCAGCTTCCCTGTCCCTGCTGAAGAAAAGCATCCCCACAACATGATGCTGCCACCACCATATTTCACGGTGGGGATGGTGTGTTCAGGGTGATGTGCAGTATTAGTTTTTCACCACACATAGCATTTTGCTTTTAGGCCAAAAAGTTAAATTTTGGTCTCCTCTGACCAGAGCACCTTCTTCCGCATGTTTGCTGTGTCCCCCACATGGCTTCTCGCAAACTGCAAACTGGACTTCTTATGGCTTTCTTTCAACAATGGCTTTCTTCTTGCCACTCTTTCATAAAGGCCAGATTTGTGGAGAGCACGACTAATAGTTGTCCTGTGGACAGATTCTCCCACCTGAGCTGTGGATCTCTGCAGCTCCTCCAGAGTTACCATGGGCCTCTTGGCTGCTTCTCTGATTAATGCTCTCCTTGCCCGGACTGTCAGTTTAGGTGGATGGCCATGTCTTGGTAGGTTTGCAGTTGTGCCATACTCTTTCCATTTTCGGATGATGGATTGAACAGAGCTCCATGAGATGTTCAAAGCTTGGGATATTTTTTTATAACCTAATCCTGCTTTATACTTCTCCACAACTTTATCCCTGACCTGTCTGGTGTGTTTCTTGGCCTTCAAAAGTCCTCCTACAAGCTTTAGCTAGTGCTCGGCCAGACATTGATAGATGTCAGAAAACTGCTATATATTGCTGATGAGAAAAGGTATTTAGCAGTTTATATTTACTAAAATAATTGCATTTCCATGTTCTGTGTACTGTGGGAGACCAGATATAGTGAATGCAGGCTCCTGGGTTTAGTAACACTTTAAGTCACTGCTGGGAGGGAAAGAAATACTGAGCAGAGTCACTGCTGGGAGGGAGAATAGGGGAAGCTGAGCTGCTGAGTCAGTGCTAACAGGGGACAACAGAGTGAGCTAATTTGCTATTCTGAGCTGCTAATTCACTGCTGGGAGGGGAAGCAGGGTGAGTTGAGCTGCTGAGTCATTGCTGGGAGAGGAAGAAGGGTGAGCTGAGCTGCTGAGTTATTCTTAGGAGAGGAAGGAGGGTGAGCTGAGCTGCTGAGTCATTGCTGGAGGCAGGGTGGATTTGATTTAAATCAAGTCAATTTAAATCACGATTTAAATCATTAGTAAAAAGTCTTGATTTAAAGCAACTCAATTTAAATCATCATTTTTAAAGCGCAACTGTCACCTCTGTCCCGCAGCAGCTCGTCCTCTGACCCGCTGTTGACTCACCGACAGTCCCATTCACTTTAATGGGACGGCTGGTGATGCGGCAGTGACACAACAAGGTGAGGGACGTGGCAGCAGCAGGTGAGTGGATGCCCGCTAGCAGGCACTGCCATGATGGATCTGAAATGACAGGTGCTCTTTAAATGTAAGGACCTATTCTTGGTGGTAGTTAGAATCTTTAATATTTCCAAACAAAATTAAGGTTTCCTATTTAGACCCCCTATGACGAAGTCCGAAGTGACGAAACGCGTCGGAGCGTGGCTACACGGCAACACTGGGACGGTGACTCCATGTGTACGAAAGTAGCTATGAGGATATTGCAACACTGAGTCATCTGGCATGTTTGGAATTTTAACAAGCCAATTTTGAATCTTTTATCATGTAAGTGCATTACTTTTAATTAACTGATTACCTTACAGTGTTTTTACACTATCGGAGACTCTGTCTCTATTTCTATCCCCACATGTGGAGAGTGTCTCTGTTAATCTGGATGGAGAGTGACGTGTACAAGTGGCTCTTCAATAACATCTAATAAGGTGATATTTGCCAGACACGAGAGTGAATGGCAACAGCATCTGGTGAGCTTTATTCTTAAGGGAGTGGAATTTGGCACACATCACTTTGGTGAAGGATTTTGGTGGATTCACTATCTTTTCATCACTTTAAGTTGGACTGTATTACGATATTGATTTTCATATGTTGGAGCATATATATATTTTTTATATATTTTTTGGATATGCCATATGGACACTTTTCTTTATTTATGGGTGTTTTATGTAGATCATTTCACAATGCTAATATTTAGGAGATTTGTAGAATAATTTAGTGCGCTACTGTGGAATTATTTGTCACTCTCTCTTTTTTACATTGACATTTGTTTCACCTCATTTGCGTGTTTATTGAATATTAAGTGGCAGCACAAACGGGTGTTTTTCATTAGCGCAGTGCACACATATATATTTCCTATTTAGAATAATAAGCTGTCAGGTTAATAAAAGAGCGATATCAGAACCAATTCAATCACACAGTTTGCAGTGTACACAGATTTACAAAACAATGGGATAAAGGAATATTCCTGAACTTTGTTTTATCTCATGCTTACTGTGAAATTGTGTGAATGCATCAACGCAGTGCATGTTATCTCAGCTTGCAGAACTTGGATTCATTGAATGAGTTTACCAAAAATGTAAATATTGCAGAATATACAGCCTCATGCTACATAACTAAGCTCCACTTCATGCTGAATAAGCTAAATTATTACTGTATCTCAAATAGAAAACTATCTTTAGATATACGAACAACTGGCGAAAGGAGCGGGGCTTTTAAGGTGCCAAAACAATATACAAGTTTTTATATAAAAAATATACATTTTAATAAATATCAATTTCTTTAAAATGACAATAAATGTTCAACCAACGTTAATTCATACAACAGTGCAGCCACTTCTTGCTCTACATGTTTTGCCCCAAAGGAGCTTCCTCAGGAGCTTTAAAAGTACTGCATAAAGTTCATACTGCAAAAGAAACCGATAGTTGTGAATATTTATACAATTAATTCTATTGTGAAATCATGTCAAAGGCAAACACATATCATATTGTTAAGCATAATTGCATAAACTTCTTAAGTAACAAACTGAGAGAGCATGTGCCTACCAGATGATTTAAAATCAAAATGCTGGAATCAATTGAATAATTTTAGTTCCTCTACAGCAATAGAACAATATAAATTTAGATATATTTTTACTCCAAAAGCATTTTATTAAAATAAATTTGATAAAGATCAAAATAATCTAATTGAAATAAAATTCTAATTTAAATAAAAAAAATCTTTTTTTTTTTTATTGTTTAGTTTTTTTAAACTCATTTTTATCCACCCTGGCTGGAGGAGAGAACCAGTGGAGGCTTAGCTGCCGACTTGAAACAATTTCTGTGTTTTGTTGGGATTTGAGGCTACATTTCACCACAATGCCTGCAGCTACAGAGGTCAGTGAGGGTTCATATTAAAGCGCATTTGTTGCTTGTTAAGAATATTGTCCAGAGCCTAAACATAGGTTCACTTTAAACTCATAACTTATGGTGCACTTATCATTGAGAATTTAGAGAAGGGTAGAATGACACTTTACGAGAGGGGAAATAGAAGAGGCTAATCTGTAAGCAGAGGAGAGAAGCCTTTCATTTAATAACCTGCCCTGTTGTGTGAGATGGAATTACTCTATTAAGATGCTGAGCTTGTCTCTGCCAAGTTCCTGCTCTGCTCCCTGTATTAGCATTGCAGTGCGCTGCCTAGACAGAGCCAAAGGTCTGCGCGGAATGACACAATTTAAAACGCCTTATCTCCAGATAGAAGGGAGATGGAGGTGCAATAGATCAGCTTGTTTTCTCTCCTAGCATGACGTCCGCCGAAGCATTTCAAACACACAGAACTCAGCGGCAGCCAAGGTTTCTATCTACGGGAATTAAGTCTAAAATAGAGATGGCTGATGTATAGCTCTCATTTGTCGGAGGGTTGTGTGATTATACTGTCCGCCAATCCATTACAGAAAAAGGACCCGTTTTTTTTTATATGTATCAGAATCTTATCATTTCCAGAGGGCTTGCATTATAGCAACACAAGTATAGACATTTTGCTTTAAAACTGATTCAGGGACACTATAGCAGAACAACAGATATGCTCACAATTTTATTTCCACCATAAAGAGAGTAGTGTTAGCGCCTACATTTATGGTAGATTTGAGGCCACTCAGAAAATTAAGAATGACCTCTACCAGCTGTACAGTGGCTCGTGATATTCAACACAAAATGAAATCCCGAAATAAGGACTTTAAATGTGCTACTAGGAAAGCATATGAAGTTTACTACACAGACAAAAAAAAATAATATAATAAAAACTTTGGTTTTATTTATACATACAATAAAAAAGCCTCATATAGCCGAGGTCACAGTTCCATAAAAACATATCAAAACAACTTATCATAGTATATTAGGTTGTATGAAAAACCAAATCAACGCATTTCGTCATTCACAATACTTGAATCCATCTACAAAAAAACAATACAGTCATGATATAAAGTATGTTATACATAAAGTTTCTTGAAAAAGTATTCATACCTGTCAGAAACCATGAATCAGATCGAGACAGAAGTACAATTAAATCAAACTTGTTTAATAATAAAAGTAAATAGAACAAACATAGTCAAAACATAGCCAAAGTTCGGTAAGACAAGCCAGAAAGTCAGGAAGCCAGGGAACAGTGTAGTGGAACAGCAAGCAGGATCTGGAGCCAGAAGGAATGTCAGCCAAGCAAGTCTTTAACAGGAACGCAGGAGATAGTCTCTGTGATGTTGACCAAGGTGAAGACAACCAAACACGTAAATGTATTTTATTGGGATTTGTGATTATGTGATAGACCAACACAAAGTGATACATAATTGTGAAGTGGAAGGAAAATGATAAATGGTTTTCAACATTTTTTGGTGCTCTGGTCAGATGAGACCAAAATTTAACTTTTTAGCCTTAGTTTGTTACAACAGCGAATCCTCTGATCCTGATCCTCCTCCCGGCCAATCAGGAAGCGGGTTTTGACACTGGTCACCCAATTGGCTGAAAGGACAGGCTATCCTATCGGACGCCTAGGAGTAGGAGGGGAGGAGCTGGAAGCTACCATGGAGGAGAGGACTCAGAGCCAAAAGTGCCTACAATCAGCATGTGAGCATCAGAACTGGACTGCGGAGCAATGGAAGAAGGTGGCCTGGTCTCCACATTTTTAATCCAATCGATCATCTGTGGGATGTGCTGGAAAAACAAGTTCAATCCATGGAGGTCCCACCTCATAACTTACAGGTAGGGTTGCCACCTGTCCGGGATTCACCCAGACAGTTTGGGTTTGGAATCATGCGTTCGGGCTTTAGACCACCTTCGACACATTATTCAGACCAGACTATGGCTTCCCAGCAGGGTTTCTGGCTGCAGTTGTGTAAGCCGAAAGTGTCTATTATACTCTCTTTCACACTACCCAAAGCCAGCATTAACAATTACCCCTCCACCACACAGACGGGAGAGGAGAGAAGGCTTGATCTGCTCCTCTTCCTCCCGCCCCTACCCCTCTTTGTCTGCCCACACTTCAATCCCCGGTGCTGTGCCTCAGAAAAGGAAAGTGGGGGCCAGAAATTTGAAGTCCAGCGGCCTCAGCTACATCTGAATGAGAGGTGCCAACTGCCAAGGGGTGAGTGAGCTCACCATCCATCCCTGTCTCTGAAGTCTCCCCCTTCTCTCTCCTGCCTCTGAGTGAGTACACTAAGGTAAATCAGGGTTCTCAGAGCACCCCTTACATCAGAGTTCCCTTTACACCAGAGGCCACAGTGTTCCCCCTTACATCAGAGTCCTCTCCGTGCACCAGAGTTCTCAGTGTTCCCCCTTAGATCAGGGTTCCCAGAGCATCCCTTATGTCAGAGTCCCCAGAGTTCTCCCTTACATCAGAATCTGCAGAGTCTCCCCTTACAGTGAAAGGGAACTCTTTGAGTTCAGATGTAAAAGAGGAACTCTGTGGACTCTGATGTAAAGGGGGACTCTTGTGATTAACTTAATTTGATTAGAAATGTTATTTAATTGCAAAATATATGTATCGTTTATACCAGTGGTCATCAACCCTGTCCTCAGGACCCACTAACAGGCCGGGTTTTATGTATGTACTTGGGGAGATGCAGATTAGAATACTGCAATCACTGAGCAGCAAATGATATAGTGGGCCATTTGTTTATACAATAAACTAAAATTTTGCTGTGCGCTGCTAAAGTGTTCGGGTTTGACTTGAAGAAAAGGTGGCAACCCCACTTACAGGACTTAAAGGTTCTGCTACTGATGGCTTGGTACCAGATCCCACAGCATACCTTCAGTGGTCTAGTAAAGGCCATGCCTGGACAGGTTTTTGGTGACATGCCCATGCTGTGTAAACACTACAAAGACACTGCATGCAAACACTTTATCCCCTTTTTTTGCATGAGAGCTTCCAAAGGAAGCACTTTGCATATGTTATTCTTTGTTGCTGGTCGCCATTGCACAGCAATTCCCCTGGGCCTTGGTTGAGCTAGCTGAAGTCTCTGGACATCTACACTACAAGGATTTCTCCACTTTCTTCTCCCTCCACTTAAATGACTCATTGTATAACATTAGTGCACATTAAGGGGAACTCCTACTCAAAACCTGAATATTGCATTCCTTACGAATTGTTGTTTTAGAAATTGCGCTGTTTACTTTCTGATCCCATGGCATCAGAGTTTTAATGGAGCAATGTGGCTCAGAAAGGTCATTGTGAAATAAAATATGAAACATTCCGCGCATCAAATCTATCACATAAAAACTTCCATATATAGATAAATACTAGTGCATAAGTGTGTAAAAATAACGTGAATCACACTCAAAGGATAAGAGTGAATAAATAAATAAGAATAATAAAGTTCATAAATATAGTGGTGCATCCTCTGGGATCAGACACATGGGGGGATTGTGATGGTCTTCATATGTAGAAACTGCCAGTCTAAGCAGGCTCTCAGAACTCTCACCTTAATAATAGTAAATTCAGGCATCAAAAATGTCTTTGCTTGATGTTGTGCGTAATAGCGTGCTGATGTGGTGATGGCCGAGTGGTCCTCTGTATCTGGCAGTTGCCTGTGGAAAAAGGAAGGGTTTTCCCACCCAGGCTGAACCGGCCCGGTGGGGTGTAGACCGGGGGAGGAGAGAAAAATAGCCTCTAATAGTGTATTATCTTTGATTAATAGTATTTTATCAATGTTAAAGGGTGGTCTTTTACATTTAAAACTAGATAAAAACAGCTTAGAACAAAAGGAGCGGCAAAGTCACGAGCGGTAACGTAACGCGTAGGGCGTGGCAGAGAGCAGACGAAACCGGAAGTCACGTAAGGAGGCGCCTCGGACGCCGCTCCTTTTGTTCTAAGCTGTTTTTATCTAGTTTTAAATGTAAGAGACCACCCTTTAACATTAATAAAATACTTTTAATCAAAGATAATACACTATTGGAGGCTATTTCTCTCTCCTCCCCCGGTCTACACCCCACCGGGCCGGTGCAGCCTGGGTGGGAAAACCCTTCCTTTTTCCACAGGCAACTGCCAGATACAGAGGACCACTCGGCCATCACCACATCAGCACGCTATTACGCACAACATCAAGCAAAGACATTTTTGATGCCTGAATTTACTATTATTAAGGTGAGAGTTCTGAGAGCCTGCTTAGACCGGCAGTTTCTACATATGAAGACCATCACAATCCCCCCATGTGTCTGATCCCAGAGGATGCAACACTATATTTATGAACTTTATTATTCTTATTTATTTATTCACTTTTATCCTTTGAGTGTGATTCACGTTATTTTTACACACTTATGCACTAGTATTTATCCATATATGGAAGTTTTTATGTGCTAGATTTGATGCGCGGAATCTTTCATATTTTATTTCACGGTTTTTAGAGTGTAATGTGTACACTTTTTGATTTTGCTGCAGTCTACTATTGATATCATCACAGTCAGTTCACCCCTATTCATTTTATATATTGTCACTATTACGATCTTCATTTTAATATTGTTTGTGATTGTCACCACACTTCCTATATCTCACAGTAGCGCGAGGGACACTACCCTGTATATCAGAAAGGTCATTCTTTCTCCCTTTTTATACCTGAGGTCATAGGTTCTTTCAGGGCCTACAGGTTATTACTGGTTGATTTATTGTGTTCTTTCTTTGCATTACATAGCTTTTGTAAACTTGCTAAAATCAAGGTTGAGACTGAATATATTAACATTCCTTAGTGAAATACTAATTTGTTTTGCACTTGTGTCTGCAGTGATTTTATTTAACCAGGTGTACCAGAGGGGCTGAGGTTGTTCTTGGGGTTGAGGTGGAGAACAGAGAACCCAAAATTACCAAGCGGCTTCTTCAGGCAATGAGTGTAATTATCTCTCCTGTACTGATTCAGTTAAAAATAAGTGTGTAAATGTCTCTGCTGTACTGATAGAGCCGGCAATAAGACTGTAAGTGTATCTCCTGTACTGTTACAGTCAGTCAGTGGCGGCCCGTCCATATGGGGCGCAGAGGCGCCGCCCCCCTAATCCATGCGTCCGGACCCCTAATCTACATGCAGCCAGCAACAGTAGGTCCCTCCCAGGAACAAGTGACCCCCAAGCACCCTAAGATCCCCCATCGACAATAGATCCCCCAGCATCCGGGACCAATAGCCCCTCCAGCACACCTCAACACCCCATTCAGTGCTGGAGGTGCCAGAACTGTTTTTCCCTGTTCCTGCTGAAAAAAGTCCTGGTGTTAGGTAAATTTTGTTCTGCTCACTGTAACCAGTGTAGCTGAGTTGTTAGGTAAGTTCAGTGTTCTCAGCTGCTGCCAGTCTGATAGCTCCCTCTTCTTTCCAAAGAGCTGTAAGAGTTCTCTGGAACATAGGTGTGGAGTTGTGCAGGTGGCAGTATGAATATTGATGCAGCCCTGGCCAATCCCAGGGAGCAGGGCCCTGAAGGCTGCTGAGAAACTGCATAAATACTGTGAGGGACTGGGCTTCTGGATCTTTTCCTGCAGAGGATCAGTCCAGCCTGGAGGTCTCTTGCCCTCCAAGGCAACGCTGCCAAGTGCTTGCTCTTCGAGGGGCCTTAGGTGGGCGACTTGAGGGCCTGGATGCTGAAGCTCTAGAGAGCTGACTGAGGGGCTGTCTGCTCAGGATCTAGTCTGGTATCACTGGAGAAAGGAGTCGCTTGGAAGTTGGAAGGAGGCAACCAACTCTCCCTGGACATTTTGTGAGTACAGGCTGCTGTGAGAGATCTTAGAGACTTTTGGGTTGCTGCCATTGCTCTTGTGCTAGAGAGTCAGCTGTGTGTTTGTTCAAAGGGGACATCGGCCGGTGTTCTTCAGGAGCTTAGTCTATCTAGTTCTCTGTGAAGGCAATCTGCTCTTAGTGCAACAAAGAAAGAAGTCTGCTTCTATTACAAACCAAGTCCACAGTCTGCTACATGCAAGGACTTCTGCTTCAACTTTTCAGAAAGGATTTATTTGTCCTCAGCTTGTGCCTAGTTTCTGTCTTTGGAGTACCCCACTCAATTCCCTCAACCCTATCCAAGTTACTCCAAAAATAAAAACAACACCCTAGACTGGTCATTGAAGACAAGTGTGGCTGAGATTGTGGGCCTGGCTGTGGGGCAATCCATCAAATTTCCAGCGGCTCCTACAGGAGTATGGATACAGTCAATAATATAAGTGTATTTTTACCTCCTGTATTGCTACAGTTGGTAATGGTAGAGTATTTGCTGTACCTTTCTAGTACTGATACTACTGATAATAACAGGGTCATTTTATCTCCAGCACTGGTACACTAATAAATGTGTCATTATCTCTTCTGTACTGATGCAGCCAGTAATTAGTGTGTAATTATATCTTCTGTACTCATACAGCCGGTAATGAGTGTAATTGTATCTCCTGTAGTGGTACAGCCGGTAATAAGTGTTTAATTATCTCTCCTGAACCGATAGAACCACCAATAAGAGTGTTATTAAACCTTCTTTTGTCATTCAGCCAGTAATGAGTCTAATTATGCCTCCTGTAGTAATACAGCCAGTAATGGAACTGTTAGATAGCACCTGTACTCATACAGCCTGGAAGAAGAGAGCACTTATCTCCTCTACTTATACAGCCGGTAATGAGTGTGTAGATGTACAATATCTCCTGTATTGATACAGTTAGTAACTAGAGTGTGTATATGGGGCAATGATAGCCTCCCCCGAGTTATCCACCCTGCAGGGCTTCCACGGGCGGGAGCGGGCAGGACTCCATATGCTTGCAAAACTATATGAGAATGGGCTACTTAAATCTTAAATTGAGCACCTGATAAAGAAATTTCCTTTGAACCCTAGGTGGTTTTACCAATATTTGCAGCTATGTCACACCCTACATGCTCAATTTTCTTATTCCCCAGTTATGTTTTCCTCTGTGAATTGGAATTGGAGAGAGTGGTACATGCGACTTCCACCAAAGGCCTTATCTCAGCTAACTAACTCAGCTGTTTTAGAGAACTCTGCTCATAAATTCCCTTTGCCTTCCAGGGCAAAGTGGGAACACGATATCGGAACTATTCTGAATAAGGTTTGGGAAGAGATTCTTCGGGCTCTCCCCCTTGTTTCACTCTCCCCTTCATGTAGGCTAACCCAGATATTTATCCCACACAGGGTCTATAGGACCCCTGAATTTTTGTGTGCTGTAGGCCTAAGAGCTGACTCGCCTTGTTTCAGATGTGGTAATTCGGGATCCCTGATACTGTACATTTACTATGCCCCTAAAATCTAGGGCAGGTGTAGACCGACCTTTCTGATGTAGAAAACTACCTGGACAACATGGAAGAAAGCAAAGATACCGCGGGGGGTGGGGGATAGGATTCGGGGTGGCACCCTTAAAAAACAAACCAAAAAAACTATCACGCTCCCAATAAGAAGAATATTGTATCTTCTGCCCCCCCCCCCCAATAGCAGTGTTCCCTGCTCCCCTCCCCCCATAGTAGTGTACTCCCAAAGCAGTGTCCTCTGTTCCCCTTCACATCACCCCCCCGCCCACTGTAGTGTTTTGCACCCCCCCAAAACAGTGTCCTCTGCTCCTCATTACATCACCCCTCCCCCCTATACACACAGCGCTGTGTAGGTAGCACTTCCTACCTGCCAGCGTGTGTACAGCAGAAAGGAGATCAGGAGACAGTATAGTGCTGGGTGGGGGGCGGGAGCAGGAGCTGTCGAAGTTAACATTTCATATGCTGGTGATTGGTTGCTAGCAATCAATCACTGAGCAGCTCCTGCCCCCAGCCCCCCATTCAGCACTATGCTGCCTTCTGCTCTCTGCTCTGCAATGAACAAGAGTGGTGGAGTTTGGGGGAGGCAGAGCCTGTCAGCTCCCCGTGATCTATGGCTTGCCGACCCCCACTCTAGAGGTACTGGGCGGAGGTTGTGGGTACACTTAATGGGCTTTTAGATGTAAACCTTTCAGTGGATCCACTTACGTGCTTATTGGGCTATGTGGACTTCTCCATGCTTAAGCCACCAGATTACTGTTGGACGTGCTCTGTTCGTGACTCGAAGACAAATTGCCCTAAAGTGGACTTCGACCCTATCCGAATGGATACTTGATCATAGCAAGTGAGTTTCTTATGAGAGACCCACTTATTTTCTTAGCAACTCATTAAAGAGGTTTTATGCAATTCGGTCACCTTGGCCCTTTGGTGGTGTATTTTGTTTAATGTCTTTATTTGTCTATATCTTTAAAACTTTCTCAAATAAAATAAAATCTGATTTTAAAAAACAAAAATCTAGAGAGTATATTGTATATCTCTTCTGTACTGATATAACACGTATTGAGTGTGACGTTTTACCACCTGTACTTACAGTATACAACTGTAAATAAAAGTGTAATTACACCTCCTGTACAGATGTAGTCTGTAGTAAGGGTGTAATTATATCTGCTGCACAGATACAACTGTTAAGCCTCGTAAACACAATGAGATTATCGGACAAATGATAGTCCTTTTTTTTTTTTTTTTGCATGCTAGTCTCCATATGGAAAATGAAGAGGTTACTAAAGTTAAAAAAATTCTGGTACAACAGAATGAAAATTCAGAAGTGATGTCATGTATTGTATTGTATTGGTATTGTATTTTTGGACGAAACTTGTACCGATTAAATGAAAATCGTCTGATCTGGTATCGAATGAGAAAAATGTTTGTGTTTGTCCCTTTAGATAATTCCAGATAAACTGTTGTGATCGGGTCTCGAAAGCTCTGTACTAACAATCAGATTATTGTATGATCGTTTCGAAAATGGTATTTTTCATACGATTTTCCAACCGTGTGTACTAGGTGTTAGACTAGGTTTACGCAGCTGGGATCAGATTTTGATCTGACTTATAGTACAATTATGTGATGCTATTTGGATGTGGTTTTCGTATTTTGCGGGGCCAGCATCGTGCTTAAATCGTACCAAAGTAGCACATGACCATTTTCCAAAACCATGCTGCGCTGCGTTGATGTGAACAGGCATTATTGAAAACAATGTGAATTCCGTCATCATGTACGACTTAAATCACATCTGAAATTGAATTATTGCAAATTGCACAAAAACTGTAGCTGCTGACTTTTAATAAACAGACACTCACCAGTCCTGGGATCCAGCGCTGTCCTCACCTGGCCGGTTTCTTCACCGGTCTTCAGTCCCTGGAGCCAACATCTTAACTCCAGCTGTGATTGCTTTTGGCTTCACAGACGGCTGCTCACTGCGCATTTGCGAGCCAGGCTGTGCTATCTGAATGGTCCCACAGCTTTCTGTGATCTGTAATGTGTCCCACAAGGCTGCGGGGGAAAAAGGGGGCTTTGACCTTCGGCTTGGATCGCTATGGCGATTCGACCGGAAGTGGGAGTGGGTACCCACTCCGCCCCCTCAAAAAAAAATGATGGGACAGAAAGAGGTAAATGCCTTTATATGGCTATCCAAAAAACCCCGGATGAATAAGAGATTACTTTACCGTCCAGTGACCCTGGGAGGTATGGGGCTACTCCATCTGTGGCTGTATTATGCTTCAGCTAGACTGAAACAGATGGCACAATGGCACTCCCCGCTGACGGATGTCCATTAGATCCAGTTTGAGCGATCCTCGTGGGCCCTTATTACCTCCCGGGCCTTCTCTGGTTGGATAGAGTCAGGCCTAAAGACCTAACACCATTTAATGGAGTTGTAGGCCAGGCAATACATCTGTGGTCATTGTATAAAACTACATATGCCCTGGTTCCACACAGTCCTTGCTTGGCTTCATTCCTTGGAGATCCCAGATTCCCAGCAGGGGAATCTCAGAACTCCCATTAATTTTTCCCACTGGACACAGAAGGGCTTAACCTCCCTTGATGCCTTAACACAAGAACCCCCCTTTAGCTCATTCACTTTCCTACAGGAGAGACATGAACCTCCCAGGGCGTAATTTTATAAATATCTGCAGATTAGGCACTTCAATGCCACCCACTTCCAGAGAATGGGGTCTTCTACTACAAATACTTTTGAACACCTATGTAGGTTCTCTTCCAGGGATAAGTGCACTATATCTACTTTGCATCAATACCTAAATGAACGGGTTCTTCCCTTCAAATCACAAGCGATGCTCAGCTGGGAAACTGAAGTTGAGCTTGAAATAGCCCCAGAAAGTTGGACGAATATGGTTTACAATATGAGAAAATGTACAAAATCAATGGAGGTTAGAGAAACGGTAGTAAAACTCCACACAAGATGGTATTATACCCCCTCCAGATTGAATAGATTTAGTCCCTTGAACCCAGGGAACTGCTTCAGGGGTTGCCCAGATAGGGGTACACACCTCCATATTTTTTGGAGCTGCAAGGTCCTTCAACCTCTATGGCGAAAAATATCTAAAAAGGTAGCCCAGATCACTGGAATACGTTATAATCTGACCTTTCAGATCGGCCTACTTTTTACGGACCTCCCTGAGGCAGCCCCCCCAGATCAAAAACTAGCCCACACACTCTTCAGTGCGGTACACTGGTCCATAGCCCTGCACTGGAGATCACCGACAGTTCCCTGGGACCAAGTATTAAGAGGCGATCCATCTTATGGAAAGAATCCACCACACCTTGATGGACACCATGCTGGTGTTCGACAGGAAGTGGGCCCCCTGGTCATCATATGATCTATAAGATTCTTGGAAGGTGAATTCACTTATGTAAGGTGCCTCACTGCTAATAGCTCAGAGCCCCCCTCTTATTTTTTTTATTTTTTTCCCGGGTTTGGCTTCTTTTTCTTCTCCTTGTTTTTCTCTTCTTTTTATTCTGCTTTTATTACAATTTTTGCATATTGTGCCCTTAGGATTTTTTTCCCCTATATACAATAAAGATAATCCTAGATACCGGTTAGGGCAATGTCAAATTCTGGTTGTGAATTTTTATGCCAGTTGTAATCGCTTATCTTTGAGTTGAATATATCACCTGTTGATCCCTTAATTGAATACAAGTATTGTGTACATGAAGAGAATTTGTAAGTTGAAAGTATGTTTCTCTTTTCAACAAAATAAAAATAGTTTACTAATATTATATAAAAAATGATGCACCATATATAAAAGAGGAGGGGCGGAGGAAGAGTGAAACTTCCCCTTTTGGGTGAAGTTCTGCTTTATTGTTAATAGCAATGGCGGCCCGTCCATTAGGCTACCCCCCCCCCCCAATCCATGTGTCCGGCCCCCTAATTTCAATGCAGGACGCCGGACACATGGATTTCAATGTGGGTTTTTTTTTTTTTTTTGAAGCACGTGATTAGAGCCGGAGGCTTGTCGCTGACGCTGGTAAACAGCCATTGGCTGTGTTTACCACCTGATCGGCTGTGATCCTTTCACAGCTAACCACTAAATGTAAACACAGAGCGGTAACGAGATGTTACTGGGTTCTCCTCCTCACACACCGATCGTGTGTGAGAAGGAGATTGCGGTAACATCTCATTACCGCTTACAGTGTACACCAACACACACTGATTGCCCCCCCCCCAATAAAGAAGACCTGTCACCACCCATCAAAGTACCTGTCACAGTTCATCTGAGTACCTGTCACAGTCCATCTGAATACCTGTCACAGTTCACCTGAGTACCTGTCACAGTTCATCTGAGTACCTGTCACAGTTCACCTGAGTACCTGTCACAGTTCATCTGAGTACCTGTCACAGTTCATCTGAGTACCCGAGTACCTGTCACAGTCCATCTGAGTACCTGAGTACCTGTCACGGTTCATATGAGGACCAAGTACCGGAGTGCCTGTCACCGCCCTTCAGAGTACCCGAATACCAGTCACCAGCTCATCAGAGTACCCGAGTACCTATCTGTAGCCCATCAGAGTACCCGAGTACCTGTCACCAGGCCATCAGAGTACCCGAGTACCTGTTACCAGCCCATCAGAGTAACCGAGTACCTGTCACCAGCCCATCAGAGTACCCGAGTACCTGTCTGCAGCTCATCAAGTTACCTGAGTACCTGTCTCCAGCCCATCAGAGTACCCGAGTACTTATCTGCAGCCCATGGCTCATAGAATATACATTGGGTTGTTTGCTTTACAAAATGGGGTCATTTTGTGGGTAATTCCACTGTCCTGGTGCTCCAGGACCTTCAAAAGTGTGGTAGGAAGCAATGAAATGAGATGTGTAATTTATGCTCCTAGAACGCCTGAAGGTACTACTTCAATGTTGGACCTCTGTATGTGGCCAGGCTGTGTAAAAGTCTCACACATGTGGTATCGCCATACTCGGGAAGAGTAGCAGAATGTATTTTGGGGTGTATTTTTTGCTATGTACATGCTATGTGTTAGAAATATCTTATAAATTGACAACTTTGTGTAAAAAAAATCAGTTTTCCCAAGATGAGTAGCGCTTCTGAGATTTATCCTCGCACACCACTTTGGAAGAACCCCAAACTAATGTACTTCTGTGAGTACCCTGATCCAGTCACCTGGACTAAATTTGGTATTAAGACGCTGAAAGACATAGTGGGTGGTGGGAAACTTCTACAGTTTGACGCCCTGAAAACCAAGTTTAATCTGCTCAACACTCACTTCTCCGTTTTCTGCAGCTTAGACATGCATACAATGCCCAATTTGGAGATATGGGTATTACCCTGAAATTGAGCGATTTAGAGTCTTTGTTGAGGGAGGACACCTTGGAAAAGGCCCTGTCTACAATATATAAACAATTGTTTGGTGAGGGAGGTGATCTCCTTGCAAGGTGTAGGGCGGTGTGGGGTGAGGTGTTCCCTCAGATGGACCAGGACGACTGGGATGATATATGGGACATTAATTTTACTAGATTGGTCTCTTCTAGGGACCAACTCATTCAATTTAAATTCTTGCATCGTATATATCTTACTACAGCAAGATTGGCTAAGATGTTCTCTACTCAGTCGTCTGGTTGCTGGTGGTGCAATTCCCTTGCCGCCGATTTCAGGCATATCTTTTGGAATTGCTCAAACATCCAATAATTTTTGAAGGGGGTCACAGAATGCATAACAGAAGTAACCGCCATTCCTATACAGCCCAAGATAGAGGTGTGCCTTTTGGGACTGGTGGACAATCTAGCCCCAAGGAGAGTAACTCGTATTCTGCTGACGATCCTAATATACTATGCTAGGAAAATGATAGTGTTATCTTGGAAAAAGCCCAATCCTCCCTCTGTATCAGCGTGGAAGGGTGTGGTTAATAGAGCGGCACCTTTATATAAGGCTACATACATTAGTAGGGGCATACCTCAGAAATGTGATAAAGTTTGGGGCAGTTGGATAAACAGTGAAACTATGGCAGCGGATTGAGTGGCATCTAATAGCATGCACATGTAGTAGGAGTAACATGTAGGTATATTATCAGACATATGGTAATGTACCTTTGACTGTAACTAAAAACAGGTGGCCTTTTTTTTTTTTCACTTCGGAGGGAGGCGTGACCGGATGTGAGAGTGAGTGGTGTTGCGTGTGCTCTCCTCCCGGTCTCTGCTCTGATGCTGAACTAGCGTGGTAACGCTGGACTGAAGTCTCCTCAAGCTAGACATAGGCACAGGCCCCGTTATCTTCTTACCGGTGGACGCTCCCTGGTGCTTGGTGTGCGGTGGTGCTTGACTGGCTGGGCGGAGGTGAAGGTGACGGTGGTGACGGTCGGGAGGTCTCGCAGTGCCGCCGTGCGGAGGAGGAGTGCCCGGACGACGCAGGGTCCCAGTGTCGGAGCCCAGTGACGTGGCACAAGCAGCGCGAGATCGGGAACAGAGTTCCGGGGAGAGTGGAAGGAGAGTGAGCCGCGGCGACTGTGCCAGGTACGCGCGCTGAGAACAACTGACGGAGGGGAGGAGGAGTAACGCTGGCTGGCTGTCGGCCCTGTGCCGCTCCTGGGACGGAGTAGTTGCAAAGCAGAAAGAGGTAGAAGATTTATCTTTTTTTACTTTACAAGATTTTACTGCCTTGGGACTTTACTTACTGTGCGGTCACCACGGCAAGGGGGGAGGTGTGGAATTACCTCCTATGCTGAGAAGCTTGGACTATTTAAATAACTAAAGGGTGACTGCAGTGTGTATTAGCTCTCCTGCCTAGGCAAAGTTAAACTAGCCTGCTAAGTAGGTAAAGCCTATGATGACTAGGAAGAAGGGTGAGGAACAGCATCAACCAGTTCAGGAGAACTCAGCCGCACACCTAACCCGTTCAACTAAGGAGAAGGGGAGCCAAAGTGTTTCTGCAGCTGCTGCCGCAGCAAAATTAGAGAAATTTGCACACATCCCCTCGCAGTCGCCGGGTAAGAGTAACCAAGTCCCCCCAGGGAAGGGATCGACAGGAGGGCCTGGGGATAGAAAAAGTCTGGGGAAGGTAGCGGATAATTCTGCGGCTAACCCGAGAGTAGTGACCAAGAAAAGCCCTGTGAAGGGCCACTCAGGGGCGACCATGGACAATACCCACAATGTGAATATAGCTGGTCACCAGGAGCCTACCCTAAATGAAGTAATGGGTGCAATAAATACCTGTAGTAGCTCGTTGAGCGAAATGTGCACGGAGTTAAGAGGTCTTAAAGAAGTCAGTAGTATCAGGCAAGAGATTCAGAAAGTGGTTGAGAGAATTAGTGGTCTGGAAGAAAGGGTCAGCCGAACGGAAGATATGGTATCTCCAATGCAGCAGGACTTCAAAAAAATGCAAGCCCAACTGGAGGCCATTAAGCTTAAAGTGGACGAATGGGAGAACAGGTCGAGAAGGCATAATATAAGAGTATTAGGTCTCCCGGAGAAATGTGAGGGCCCCCGTCCCGAGGAATTTATGGAGGGGTGGCTTAAAGAAGTTTTTGGGGCCGAGACTTTCTCTCAACTTTTTTCTATTGAGAGAGCGCACAGAGTGCCTACTAACCCTACACATTCAGAAAATCGAACTAGACCATTGATAATGAGGTTTTTCAGTTTCAAAGATAAAATGAAGGTGCTGCAGAGAGCAAGAGAAAAGGGGGACATTTTTTACAATGGAGCTAGAATATCGTTCTACCCGGATTACTCCCCGGAACTGCAGAGAAGAAGAGCGGGTTTTTTGGATATTAAACGAGCTTTACGGAACTTGAATATACCATATGCACTTTTATATCCAGCACGGCTGCGGGTTGTGGCCTCAGGGTCAACCCAGTTTTTTGAATCAGCTCGGGGGGCCATGGAATGGCTTGAAGAATATAAAAAGAACTGTTAGAGATAAAAACTGAAAGTATATGGGGATTGCAAGATTTTCCTTTTTTTTTTTTTTTTTTGGCAGGGACCGGGATGGTGTGTGATGGGTTGGGTATATTAGTTGATGAGTGTAAGAATAGGATGGTGGTTTGAGGTTTTTTTGACCCTTATGATAAGGGGGTCTCAGGGGATCTGGGAAGAGGAGGGGGGAGGGGGTGGGAAGGGATTGCTATGTAGGTTAAATAATGCTCACTTAGGGAGGGGGGTGGGGGACTGGTTGGATGTGGTTGGGGGGATTAATGAGGTCACGAGGAAAGCTCCTAGGGCTGGCCAAGATAGGCAACGGGGTGGGGAGAATGGCTCAAATGTAGCAAGGGTTAAAGATTCCAGAACACGGTTAATAGATGTGGTAACGTTGAAAGCAAATAAGAGGATGCACTTAAATTGCACAAAGATAGGACAGGGATTAAAAATAGCACTGAATAGGTCTGGGGGGAGGTGGGAGGAGCTTCCTTCTGCTTCCGACCTGTGCCCCTTTCTCACAAAGATTGATAAAAGCAACACTGACGGGTATTTTTTTATTATTTTTGGGCTTATTGGTGAACCGATGCAGAGTGTTAAGGGATTGCTGGGGGGGAGGGCAAGGGTGCCAGTATGCTTTTGTGATAATAGTGAAGGGTTGTTTTCCTTTGTTATGTTCCTTTTTATTTAATGCTAGGTATTAATGCAGTCCCCTTTAGTGGCCCTGTTGCACACATTATTAAGTTGGGAATTAATCCCCCTACGGTTTCGATACTACTTGTATTTTTTTAAGCTAATTGTTTTATGCAGGTTAGAGTATTTGGTATAACCTCCTGGAATATAAGAGGGATGAGCGATTCTATTAAAAAGGCCACTGTTTTTTCGGAACTGGAAGCCTATAGCACAGAAGTGATATGCCTGCAGGAAACACACCTGACAAATGAGACTAAATCACAAATTAAAAATAAAAAATTCCAGGCTCAGTACCACTCTGTGTACTCCTCTTATTCAAGAGGAGTCAGTATTTTGGTTAAGCGCGGGTTGACGTTTTCCTGCAGGGATGTCAGTATCGACAAGCTGGGTTGTTTTATTTTTTTGTATTGTTTAATTGAGGGTAGCCCTTTTGTTATAGTAAATTTGTATATTCCTCCTCCGTTCAGGATAGACGTTCTGCTACAGTTGGTAAGGTTTATGGAAGATAAAGAAGGGGTGCCTGTTATTGGAGTAGGGGACTTTAATGCCGTACTGAATAACAGGCTAGATAGGTTTCCCCCTGGGCAGGAGGGGAGCAGGGTGTCTGAGGGTAGATTGGCCCAGTTTCTTGAGGAGATGGGGTGGTGTGACCTATGGAGAGTTCGCTTTCCTAATACAGATCAATATTCTTGTTTCTCGGGGACCCACCACACCCTCTCCCGTATTGACTTGGCCATCGGCAATCAGGAAATCCAGCCTCTTATAAGGAAAATTGAATACCGTCCAAGAGGGGTGTTGGATCATTCACCGCTGATAGTAAAAATAGGGGTGCAGGGCTGTGACAGCCAGAGGGTGTGGTCATTAAACCCAATATGGTTGGAGGTAATTGGGAATAATGAGGAAATGAAGGCAAGGTTAAGTGAGTTTATTGAACATAATGCTGGCTCTGTGTCGGAAGGGGTGGTTTGGGATTCCTTAAAAGCGTATCTGAGAGGGCTTTTGATCCAACAGATATCAATAGTGAAGAAACAATCAAGGGTAAGGGGTGAGGCTATTAGAGAGGAAGTGATGGCAGCAGAAAGAAAGTACGTGGCAGATCCAAGTCCGGTAAATCAAGAGTGTTGGATAAGGAAACAACAGGAATATAAAATGGAAAGTATTAGAGCTGCAGAAAATAGGAAACTCTTCCGGAGACAGAGGAATTTTGGGGAGGGGGAGAGTGTTGGCCGGTTGTTGGCCATGCTGGCCAGCGCTAATGCGCCCTCCTCAATAATTCCTCTAATTAGGACACCAGAGGGGGTGATTTCATCGGACTCAGGGGTAATAAGGGAAAGGTTCTTTGAGTATTATGAAGAGCTGTATAGGTCACAACACTGTGTAGAAAGGGGTGAGATGGAAAAATTCTTGGAAGGTACTGTGCTCCCGGCCCTTTCGGCTGCAGATAGGATAAGTCTAGAAGCCCCTATAACTCTTGAGGAAATGTGGCAAGCTATATCAGATATGCCTAATCGGAAAGCTCCGGGTCCAGATGGTCTTCCAGTTGAAATTTATAAACAATATGAGGAGGTGCTGGTCCCGGAGCTTCTGAAGACACTGAACTGGTCGGCGACCGTCGGTAGTCTACCATCCTCGATGTCCGAAGCAACAATAGTTTTAATCCAGAAGGAAGGGAAAGATCAAGTAGACACATCTTCATATAGGCCAATTACTCTGTTAGGGTCTGACGTTAAGATTTTGGCAAAAGTCCTGGCAGCTAGGCTAAATAAGTGCATTACTACCCTGGTGCACCCAGATCAATCTGGGTTTATACAGAATAGAGCTACTAGCAAAAATATCAGAAGGACATTTTTGAATCTTCAGACCCCGACTGTAAACATAGGATCCAGAGCTGTCTTATCTTTGGATATTGCCAAAGCATTTGACACTCTGGAGTGGGGCTACTTATGGTGGGTTCTGGAGAGGTTTGGTGTCGGCCCGGGGTTTATCAGATGGCTTAAAATACTTTATCAGCACCCTAGCGCCAGATTAAAGATTAACAACGCATACTTGTGGAGGATATCCGTTGGGAGGGGAACTAGGCAGGGTTGCCCGCTTTCACCCCTGCTGTTCGCCCTGGCAATGGAGCCTTTTGCTGAAGTTGTGAGAAAAGCTGTTGGTTTGCAGGGATTTAAGAGGAAAGAGGGTGAAGAAAAAATAGCCCTTTATGCTGACGATGTGCTAATATTTCTGGGGGACACAGGGCCCTCATTAATAAAAGCAATGCAGCTGGTGGAAGGTTTTGGGAGGGTATCGGGGCTGATGGTCAATTGGGAGAAGTCGGTCCTCCTCCCGGTTGACTCGTCTAGTGGCTTGCTGCCCCAGGGAGTACCCCGAGTTAAAATAGTGGAAAAGTTTAAGTATTTGGGAATAGTGATCTCTAGTACCCCTGACCAGTTTATTAGTGACAACTTAGTCCCAATCTTAGAAAGATTTAAAAGGAAGAAGGATATTTGGTGCCGGCTCCCTCTGTCGGTAGCAGGCCGGATAAACCTGATTAAAATGATTTGGATGCCGCAGTTAATGTACATACTCCACAACTCTCCGGTCTGGATAAAAAGAGATTGGTTCGTTAAAATAAATTCCCTTTTCCGTGAGTTAATATGGAAAAAAGGTCAGGCTAGGATCAGTCTTCAGACATTACAACGCTCTACGGAGGAGGGGGGATTGGCGGTTCCTCATCCATATAGGTACTTTCTGTCTGCACAGCTACAACATCTGGGAGGGTGTGAAAAGAGGGGGGAGATGAACAACAGCAGGGAAATTATGTTATCAGGTAACCCGCACAAATCCTTGGCAGGGGCATTAGAGGCTAAGTCTATTCACTGCGCGCTACCAACATACAAACTGGTGGCAAAAACCTGGCGGGTAGTGAAGGCGGAGTTGGGATATGAGGGCTTTACGGAGTTCTCACCTATATGGAACAAAGAGCAGTTGAAGGAATTAAACTCTGTTGGGAAAAACAGGTGGTGGGAAGAGTGCGGTTTGGTCCGGCTGGCCCAATTGTATAAGGATAAGGTTCTCAAGTCCTTTCTGGAGCTAAGAAGTGAATTTGGTATTCCAAAGGAAACATTTTACTACTACCTCCAGATCAGACATGCCCTGGATAAACAGTTTAAGTCTAGGACGGTGGAATGGAGCAAGGCCCCCCTTCTTAATAGCGTGGTATCAACATCTAATTTTAAGGGAATGATTTCAAGGATCTATGGACAACTGATGGCTAGAATGGCAAATATACAAACGCTCGGGCGTGCAAGGGAGGGATGGGAGGCAGATGTGGGGGAGTTGACGAACGACCAGTGGAATAGAATACTGGCGCTAGGCCCTCTGGTGTCGGTCTCTCCGTCGCAGCGGGTGTCCCACCTCTTGCTGATACACAGAGCTTATTACACCCAAAAGAAGCTGTTCAGGTTCGGTCGCAGAGTAGATGAGAAATGTCCTAGGTGTGGTGAGACGGGAGATCTCATACACATGATGTGGAGATGCCCAAAATTAGCCAGATATTGGCCCGAGATCCTGAAGATTATTGAATCTAGGTTCGGGATAAGTCTGGATTCGGAGGCTAAGGCGTGCGTACTGGGTTTAATTGGTCAGAACATGGGAAACAAGCTTAAAATTACAGCAGTGGTAAGATGCCTCTATCAAGCGAGGAAATTGATAGCACAGTCCTGGCTTTCAGCGGTCCCTCCTACCCTGGAAGGTTGGGTTAGAACTATGAATGTGCTGGTGAGAACAGAGAGAATAATTTATATTAGAAGAGGAAGCTATAGGAAGTTTAGGAATATATGGGAACCGGGGATCCAGGGGATGGGTATTGATCGGGGGTGCCTGTAGGCTGGGTATTGTCTGGGGGTTCCTGTAGGCTGGGCCGTAAAGAGTCTTGAGACTAGGTATGTGGGAAAGGGACGGAAGGGTAATTGGTAACTGTCGAAATATCTTTCAACTGTAGATTAGATTATTGTAGTATGGTGTTAGAGTTTCTCTTGATAGAGCCAGAGGGTTGGGGGGGGAGAGGGGTGGGTATAAAGGGAATGGGTAAAAAAAAAAGGGTATGACGGTAATTGGGTGAGTTACTAGAGGGGGTCGTGCCGGGCCTCTGGAAATGATTTTATATTTATATTGAAATGTGATGTTGATTTATGTACTTGTATACCTTGAAAACTTAATAAAAAGGATTGAAGCAAAAAAAAACAGGTGGCCTTGTTATTACTGTGTTATTTTCATTGAGTGAAGGTCCAGAAGGAGGTGGAGAGAGTCAATGCTGAAGTAATGTAAAAAGTTTGTTGTTGTGTATGGCCGTTGGGTCTTATGTATACTTGTTTTGTTAAAAGCAATAAATAAAACTTTTCAAAAAAAAAAAAAAATCAGTTTTCCTTTTTTTCCCACATTTACCGAAAACTTCTGGAAAAAAATGAACCCTTCAAAAGACTCATTATGCCTCATAGATTATACGTTGGGATGTTTGCTTTCCAAAATGGGGTCATTTTGTGGCCAATTCCATTGTCCTGGTGCTCCAGGGCCTTCTAAAGTGTAATAGGTGGTTGAGAAATGAGATGTGTCATTTATGCTCGTAGCACGCCTGAAGGTGCTACTTCAATGTTGGCCCTCTGTATGTTGCCAAGGCTGTGTAAAAGTCTCACACATGTGGTATCCCCATACTTGGGAAGAGTAGCAGAATGTATTTTGGGGTGTAATTTGTTGTATGCATATGCTGTGTGTGAGAAATAACCTGATAATATGACAATTTTGTAAAAAAAAAAAAAAAAATCTTAATTTTGCAAAGAATTGTGGGAAAAAAATTACAATTTAAAAAAACTCTTCATGCTACTTACTTAATACCTTGGAATGTCTACTTACTAAAAAGGGGTCATTTGGGGGGTATTTGTACTTTCCTGACTTGTTAGTGTCTCATGAAATGAGATTCACCTGATGTACTGAAGGCCTGATCCGATGTGATCAATTTTCAGTGATTGACACCATAGTTTGTAGACTCTATAACTTTCACAAAGACCAAATAATACACTAATGTTCAGTTATTTTTACCAAAGCTATGTAGCAGTATACATTTTTGGCCAAAGTTTATGAAGAAAAATTACAAAATTTTATGACAGAAACAAAGAAAAAGGCATTTTTTTCACAAAATGTAGTCTCTTTTTATATGTAGCACAAAAAATTAAAAAAACCCACTAATGATTAAATACAAATAGAAAGCTCTATTTGTGTGAAAAAAAGGACGCAAAATTCATATGGGTACAGTGTTGCATGACTGAGTAATTGTCATTCAAAATGTGAAAGCGCTGAAAGCTGAAAATTAGTCTGGGCAGGAAGGGGGTGTAAGTGCCCTGTATTGAGGTGGTTAAATATAGGCACCACATTGGCCCTACGCGGCGTACCACTGGATTGGCATAGGCTACGCCAATCCAGTGGTACCATTCCAGTCATTAATGAGTCCCTAAAAATTAGAAACAATAGCTTATTAATATTCACTAATGTCTCCCTACCTCTCCTCCTGGCCAATCAGGAAGCGGGTCCACAGACCCGATTGGCCGAGAGTCTTAGGACTCCTGGCCAATCGGGTCTGAGGACCCGCCTCCTGTTCCGCCGGGAGGAAAAGCAACGGCCCCGGCATCAGCAACAGCCTCTTCCAGGAGCCCGGATTCAGCAGTGCACCACCACCTGGTCCTCCTCCCCGCACCTCTGCCACAGTATAAGTTAAGGCCACTGCGTTAGTTTGAGTGGATCAAGAGCCACAGGTGGGGTGGTAGAGAGGAGAGGATCGCCACGAGTTGATCGAGAGGTGAGCACAAGGGGGGGGGGGGGTGCGAGTGAGAGGACCAGGTCTGTTTGCCAACCCCCCAAAATATTAACCTCCAGTTGCCACTGGTTAAGAGTCTAATAGGTCCTGCACAGATACAGTCAGTAATATCTGTAATTACATCTCCTGTGCAGCTACAGCCTGTATGAAGATTGTAATTATATCTCCTGTACTGATGAAGCTCGTAATAAGTGTTTATTTATATCTCCTGTACAGATACAGCTAAGAATCTAATATCTCCTCTATAGGTACAGTCTGTAATAACAATGCAATTTTATCTCCTGTAGAGGTAAAGTCAGTAATAACAATGTAATTACATCCCCTTTACAGATACAGTCAGAAATAACAATGTAATTATATCTCCTGTAGAGGTAAAGTCAGTAATAACTGTGTTATTACATCCCCTTTATAGATACAGTCTATAAGAAGTGTGTAATTATATCTCCTGTCTTGATACAACCGACAATAAGAATGTAATTATATTTCGTGTACTGATACAGTCGGTAATAAGATTGTAATTAGATCTCTTATACTGATACAGCCGTTGATAAGAGTTCATTTTCAGTTCTTGTAATGATTCTGTGGTTAATAAGGGCTCATTCACAGGGGCATAAAATGGTTGCGTTTAGATACGGACAGCAAATAGTTGTGCACACATCTAAATGCAGCACTATAGCAATCATTGAGCTCATACACACAGCTGTGTCTACATATGAAAATATGCGCTGCATAAATTGGCACAGCTGCAGATTTTATGCATGTAGATCTGCAGATGTTATGTATGTACGCGCATAAATGCACTTGGACTCAAGTACTTTAGGCTTGTAATTAATGCAGGATCTTTCTTTCATGCAGAAAAGATGCATCCAAATGCAGCATATTTTCTCTCCATGTGAATGAGCCCTAACAGTGTATTTATATGTCTTGTACAGATACAGTCAGTAACAAAAGTGTCTTCTACACTGATACAACTGTCAATAACAGTGTAAATATGTACGTATTACCTGTATCTTTTCTAAACTAATACAGCCAGAAAAAAGTGTATATACCTATCTCCTGTACAGATACAACCGATAATGAGAGTGTTATTCTATCTCCTGTACAGATACAGCCGATAATGAGAGTGTTATTCTATCTCCTGTACAGATACAGCCGATAATGAGAGTGTTATTCTATCTCCTGTACAGATACAGCCGATAATGAGAGTGTTATTCCATCTCCTGTACAGATACAGCCGATAATGAGAGTGTTATTCCATCTCCTGTACAGATACAACCGATAATGAGAGTGTTATTCTATCTCCTGTACAGATACAGCCGATAATGAGAGTGTTATTCTATCTCCTGTACAGATACAGCCGATAATGAGAGTGTTATTCTATCTCCTGTACAGATACAGCCGATAATGAGAGTGTTATTCCATCTCCTGTACAGATACAGCCGATAATGAGAGTGTTATTCCATCTCCTGTACAGATACAACCGATAATTAGAGTGTTATTCCATCTCCTGTACAGATACAGCCGATAATAAGAGTGTTATTCTATCTCCTGTACAGATACAGCCGATAATGAGAGTGTTATTCTATCTCCTGTACAGATACAGCCGATAATGAGAGTGTTATTCTATCTCCTGTACAGATACAGCCAATCATGAGAGTGTTATTCCATCTCCTGTACAGATACAGACGATAATAAGAATGTTATTCTATCTCCTGTACAGATACAGCCGATAATGAGAGTGTTATTCTATCACCTGTACAGATACAGACGATAATAAGAATGTTATTCTATCTCCTGTACAGATACAGCCGATAATGAGAGTGTTATTCTATCTCCTGTACAGATACAGCAGATAATAAGAATGTTATTCTATCTCCTGTACAGATACAGCCGATAATGAGAGTGTTATTCCATCTCCTGTACAGATACAGCCGATAATAGAAAAAAAATTGTGCCACTTTTATTCCTATTACAAGGAATGTAAACATCCTTTGTAAGGGGGCCCCTCTCCCGCCGCCGATAAAAGTGATCCCGCAGCGAATCCGCCGCAGAGACCACTATTATTGGCTGCCGGCAGAAGAAGAGAATACCGGGGTTATGGCAGCTAGCTGCTGCCATAACAAAGATATCCCTCTTCAAACTTAGGACATATATCGGCGTGTGGTGGTCCAGAAGTGGTTAAACTGTAAATCAATTTATAACTTTTTGGAAATGTGTTTTTCTGGATATTTTTGTTGTTATTCTGTCTCTCACTGTTAAAATAAACCTACCATTAAAATTATAGACTGATCATTTTTTTGTTAGTGGGCAAATGTACAAAATCAGCAGGGGGATCAAATACTTTTTTCCCTCACTGTATTTAACACTCTGCAGTTATCATGGTGTCAGGTAGTAGGGTGTCAGTTGCTGGCTGGTGTTCGCGCTGTCATTTGCAGGTTGTCAGGACATGACTGCTCACACATTGCAGCTAGTTAGTGCTCATGAATTAATGACACTCTATAGCAGCGCACATGAATAATGGATCGCCAGGGCCGGTGTCTGTCATCATGAATAATGGATCAGTACTAGTACCAGGCTATTTGCAATGCTTCGCTGCTAGTCAGCGTTGTGTAACCGGCCCCTCTTCCACGCTGGCGATCAGGTGGCCCCCCCCCCCTGCCCCCCCCCCACGTCCATTAACTTTCCCCACCCCATCTCTCTCCTCTGGGCCTAAGTCCTTCCCGGAGGCATTTTTATTAAAGCACTTAAAGTGAATCTGTCACCAGCGTTTAAGCTCACCACTGTCTGCTACTTAGATTAAGCCAGGCAACATTCAGATTAATATTACAAAGGAGTATGGAATTTACTCTTTGAGTAACTGTCGGCAGAGCGCAGGTAGCTCCTGATTACAGGCAGGCGAGGGTTAAACAGGAGGCAGCCAAATTGCTCATTTTCCACTGCTGATTAATGGGCAATTTCAGCATGAATTAAAAGAAAAAGTAAATTGGTTTCTCTGTTGTTGCACAGCGTTCTGCAGAGTATTCACACCCCAGGTGTGGGCAATGTGCTACAGCACCAGTTCATAAATGAAGGTCACATACATTTTTTTTTTATTATCAAGAACGCGTGCCTCCCCATCCCCCCACGTTTCATCGGTTCCAAACTTCATATTAAAGTGTTAATCCACTTTGGTTGAGGGGAAAAATAGAATCCTTGCCTGGAAAGCAGAATAGCTAGCAAGGATTTTTCTTAAATTACACTGCAGACCCTAAAGGCCCCTACACACGATCGGACTTTTTGACAACAACGGTCTGACGGACCTGTTTTATTGGACAATCCTACCGTGTGTACGCTCCACCGGACAATTGTTTTCGGTTTTTCAACGGACAAATGTTCGCTGTGCATGCTCTCAAACTTTCCGGCAACAAATGTGCAATGGAGGATAATCTGATCGTGTGTACACATGTCCATAGGACTATAGTCCAAAGTACAAACACGCATGCTCAGAACCCATGCTAAAGATCAGACAACAATAGCAGAAGTTGCCCAAAGGGTGCCGGTAAAGAGCTGAAAAACCACGTGATTTGGTGAAAGCTGGCTGAAAATATTCTGCCGTGTGTATGCAGAACAAGTTCACGGCCAACGCCCTTCGGACCAAAATCCACGGAAAAGTCTGATGGAAGTCCGATCGTGTGTATGAGGCTTTACCCGATTCTATTTTGAAGATATGGAGACAGGCTGTGCCAGTAACTTCCTCCCATTGAGTGCTAAAAGGGAAGATCTGCCTGTTGTCATCATCATAGCAGAAACAAAGATTCCTCAGCACCCTTGAAGCATGTTGCTAACAATGTTTCTTTTTTTTTTTTTTTTTTAATATTTATCTTCTCTGAAGCCTTCAGACTGGGAAAGAGGAAGAGGACCGGTTGCTCGGTCTTCTTCCTCTTTGTCTATTCTCCAGTCTGGGTGGTCCTTATTGAAAGCAGCATTGATGTGATGAACATCAGCACCCCTCTCTCTGCACTCTGAGTGCGGGATGCAGTGATAACCACCCCCCCTTAAGGGGCAGAGCCATTTCACCCTGCACTCACAGTATGTCCTTAGTCTTCTGAGTTGAGTGGTGCTGGGCATTATTCAACCTGGAAACTGAGGGCATCTTGTGGTAAAGAGGAGGCACTACGAGCGAAAGCTTCAAATATACAGGTGATTATTGCAGCTAGCTGCAGTCCTTTATTTATACATTTTTTTTACAACACCCGGGAGACCATTTTAAAGCTTATCTGTGGTCAAAATGTAAAGTCACATATTCATTTCCACATTGCATTTCAATTATTTCTAGCCTTTATCCATTTTTTTTTTTTGTAGCTGCTCTGAAAAATAGTTTTTCTTTTCGCACTAATTATAGTGCGGGGTTCTTTTATTTTACATTTTTTTAAATTTTATATTAACTAAAGCAGACATTTATAAGTTATAGGATATCTGGGGCCACAGTGGTTAGTAGGAACTAAAGGCTATTTTTTTTTTCTGTTTTTTGTATATTGGATATGGATTGATATTTAATATGTTAAATGTGATGGTTTAGATCCTTGCTTAGTTAAAAACACTCCTTTGATATGTAATGAGGCTGGATCTTGAATTTGCATTAATATTTTGCTTCACTGATGTTTTGTCTTGTTTTGTTTTGTTTGTTGTTTATTAAGGAAATAAATAAAAAAAAAAACTAAATAAAACTAAAGCAGAGTTGACATCCCCGGCAATGGTTTCCATGGTCCTTCATCTGCTCGGAGATGCCTAGTGCAGCGAACCTTTAGCTTGGATTACAAGCAGCCACTTTGGAAAGTTCTGCATTGCCGGATATTCCCATTTGGATCCCGGGTTCCCTGTGGAAGGAAGAACGAGTAAGAGATTTTTTTTTTTTTTGCCAGTTAAATGAAGAGGAATTAAAAATAGTGGAATGTGTTAAAAAGTTGCCAGACTTTGCAAAAAGTAGCAAAACTGTGTCAGCTCTCCAGTGGTTCCAGGCTAGGGGATAATTAAGCCGCCAATGCCAACCGCCTGGACCTTTATCATTGGATGAGCCTCAGGGATAGATGCTGTGCCTGGGGATTTATATTATGTGGTGCGGGCAGGAGGGGAGGACTGCGAGAAACCACATAGGTATTAGCAGAGTCCTCACATAGAGGGGGAGGAGGAAGGACAGCTCGCAGCCTTGCATTGAGAAGCAGCCAAGAGCTGTCTGTGGTACTGAAATCAGGTTCTTTATCGCATTGATGCACCTTACCAACTGCCAGGCTGCCCTTGGCATGAAGCTAAGAGCTTGGCATGGCCGCTCGGTATCCTCTAAGACCACAGGGTACTTTATGTATTGTTAATGCCTTTGTAATGGCTGCCAGGCTCTTAATAGCTGTGGACGAGAGGAGATATGGATATTGTTTGATGTATAAGTCCACCTTTGAATACATTTTCAGCGATAAGTGGCTGCACTAGATCAGAGAATACCGGTTTTCTGCGGACGGCTTGATAATGTGCCAAAAGCAGCAATTGAAAATCCGGTGATTTGGTGGAGTGGAGCCCATTCCTTGTTACCCTAGATTAGTAAATTTGCCCAGTGTTTTACTGAATTGGTAAATAAGCTTGCAAAGGACCACTTACCCCCCCCCCCCCATCTTCCCATAGAGGAAGCTCATGCCCATTCCCATAGAGGAAGCCCATGCCCATTCCCATAGAGGAAGCCCATGCCCATTCCCATAGAGGAAGCCCATGCCCATGCCCATTCCCATAGAGGAAACCCATGCCCATTCCCATAGAGGAAGCCCATGCCCATTCCCATAGAGGAAGCCCATGCTTTGGTCTCCAGTATGGTTCCCTTTGGGGTAGTGATGTCATGTGGAAGGTTACACCCCTTATGACATCACTGACATAATAAAGAACTGCAGTATAATTCTTATAAGGTAAAAAGTCTAGCAAAGGACCTCTTACCACCCTTTCCTCTCTCTTCCCATAGATGAAGACCATGCTCAAAGAGAATACCCCCCCCCCCAGTGATCTCCAGTATAGTTCTTTATGGTGCAGTGATGTCACACAGAGGGTTACCCTGTTATGACATCACTGACCTAATAAGGAACTACAATTCTTATTAGGTAAAAAGTCTTGCAAAAGACATAGAGGAAGCCCACGTTCAGATAGATCTCCAGTATAGTTATTATTGGAGCAGTGTTATCACACAGAGGGTTTACCCCATATGACATCACTGACATTATAAGAGACTAAATACTTATTAGGTAAAAAGTCTGGCAAATGACCACTTACCACCCTCCCCTCCATCTTCCCATAGAGGAAGTCTATTCTCAAAGGACACTCCCTTGGTTGTCTCCAGTATAGTTCTTATTGGGGCAATTATGTCACACAGAAGGTTACCCCCTTATGACATCACTGACCTAATAAGGAACTACAATACTTATTAGGTTAAAAAGTCTTGCAAAGGACCACTTACCGCCCTCTCCTCTATCTTTCCATACAGGAAGCCTGTGCTCAAAGAGAAAAATCCCTTGGTGGTCTCCAGTATAGTTCTTATTGGGGCAGTGATATCACACAGAAAGTATCCCCCGTGTGACATCATTGACCTAATAAGAAACTATAATTCTTATTAGGTAAAAAGTCTTGCAAAGGACCACTTACCACCCTCCTCTCCATCTTCCCTTAGAGGAAGCCTATGCTCAAAGAGAACACTCTCTTGGTGATCTCCAGTATGGTTCTTATTGGGGCAGTGATGTCACACAGAGGTTTCCACCTTATAACATCACTGGCCTAATAAGGAGCCACAATACTTATTAGCTAAAAAGTCTTCTAAAGAACAACTTACTGCCCCTTCTTCCCATAGAGGAAGCCCATCCTTGGAAAGAGGACTCCCCCTTGGTGATCTCCAGTATAGTTTTTATTTGGGCAGTGATGTCACACAGAGAGTACCCCCTTTATAACATCACCGACCAAATAAGGAAGTACAATACTTCCTTATTAAGACAGAGCCTAATAAGGAAGTCTTCTACCATATTGGTTCAAAGGCATCATGGGAGGTGGGGATTCTTGCCTACACCTATAGAAACCCACCCCCCCCTGCCCCAGTGCTAAACCATGGGATCCCATGGGGTGCCCGAAGCACAAATTCACCTGGACTTAGGTTTGGCACAAACTGGTCCAGTCCACCAAGAATTCTGACTCGCAAAAGCTTTTGAATAATCTCTACTTAAAAATCCCAAATTATGGATGCGGTCACATGACCAGTTTGCGTTTTCCCATCAGAGGCAAAATCCCACTTGTTTCTCTAAATCTGCCACAAATCAGCAGTTATGCCGCGTACACACGATCGGAATTTCCATCAGAAAAACCTTGGATGGTTTTTCCAGGCGGAATTCCGCTCAAGCTTGGCTTGCATACACACTGTCACATAAAAGTTCTCTGAACGTTCGACCGTCAACAACGCGGTGACGTACGACACTACGACGAGCCGAGAAAATGAAGTTCAATACTTCCGAGCATGCGTCGAATTGTTTCCGAGCATGCGTAGGAATTTTGCGCTTTGGAATTGCTACAGACGATCGGAATTTCCGATAGGAACTTTTTCCGTCGGTAAAATAGAGAACCTGCTCTCAATCTTTTGCTGGCGGAAATTCCGCCAGCAAAAGTCCAATGGAGCATACACACGGTCGGAATTTTCGACCAAAAGCTCACATCGGACTTTTGCTGGCGGAATTTCCGATCGTGTGTACGGGGCATTAGTCATGGAAATACTCACTTATTCCAAAATAATGAGGCTTTCCTGCAGCTTTTTTTTTTAGCCCTGTTGAATGTCTCTAAAATGTTTATTTCTGCATGAAGCCCAACTCCAGCCAACATTTTATTTAATTTTTTCTTCTTTTTTAGTCTTTTTTTCCCCTGTATTTTTACCTTGTGATCTGGCCAGTAACACACTATCTGCTCTAGGGTGGATCCTCTATCTATTGAGGAGCAACAGGGACACTCTTGGACAGCAGCATTGTCTGTATAGAGTAGTGTTAGATGGGCTGCTAGGTTTAGATCAACTTTACATAAGTGACTAACAAATTAAAGCCTGAGTCCAGCTAACACATTTTACAAAAACAGTTTTGTTCCTTTTGGGATAAAGGCTCGACATAAATAAATGAAAGCTGATCATTGTAAGCACCCCTGTCAGTGGTAAATGGTTCGCCTCAACCCTCTAGCTGCCACTTTTGCTGGACAGCTTGGTCTGTTACAGAAAAAAAATTTACAGATTTACCGGCAAGATCACCTAGCAAAACTAAAGGAAAAAAAAGCCTAAAAACGAAGACTAATGCAACCACCACACCTAGGAGTTGGTAAGCGGCAATGTAATAAATGTTTGTTTTTGCGTTTAATACTGCTTTCAAATGTAAACTACTTTAAGGGCAATGATTAATGCAAACAATTCAGTGTTCTTCTAATCTGCAGGGGCTCTAATAGAGTAGAGTAAATGGGAAATAAAGCTGAGATTTTACAGGCAGGAAAGGATATAAAGGGGAACTTTTACTTCATACAAAGCCTTTACGTGTAGCGTGGGCTAAGTCAATACCATCAGCATGTGATTAATCAACTAAGGCTGGAACATTGTCCTTTTATGATCAATTTCTTCAAGCCGTGCTCTGACAGTCAATGGCGCTCCACCCGCTGGGGAATGCGGGTAACTTGGACGCATTGCAGTAATGAAACACAATAGGGTAATGTATCTGTGATGGTAATGGCTAGGGAGGGGGAGGAGGACTCTGATTGAAGAGTAGGGCACAGAGAAAGGTATTGTTTCCAGCCAAGTGCATAGGTCTGTAACCAAAAGCAACGTAGCAACATTTGTTAACCTCGTTCGCTTTGATTCCTGTCAATAAAGCTATGTGCTTGAAGGTTTGCATGGTTATTAAAGAAGTTCACTTCTCTTTTTTTTTTTACAGTATTAAGTTTCCATTGGGACAAAATATATGTAGTACAGGTAGACTGCTGCTTTGCTAGAAAGCACCTGGCTCCAGCTCCCAGCTGGCACGACTCAGCACCTTCTGCATTCCTCTTGTTGATGCTTGCCTCTGCATTCCTCTTGGCGATGCTTGCCCCTGAATTCCTCTTGCCGATGCTTGCCTCTGCATTCCTCTTGGCGATGCTTGCCTCTGCATTCCTCTTGCCGATGCTTGCCTCTGCATTCCTCTTGGCGATGCTTGCCCCTGAATTCCTCTTGCCGATGCTTGCCCCTGAATTCCTCTTGCCGATGCTTGCCTCTGCATTCCTCTTGGCGATGCTTGCCCCTGAATTCCTCTTGCCGATGCTTGCCTCTGCATTCCTCTTGCCGATGCTTGCCTCTGCATTCCTCTTGCCGATGCTCGCCTCTGCATTCCTCTTGCCGATGCTTGCCTCTTCATTCCTCTTGCCGATACTTGCCTCTGCATTCCTCTTGCCGATGCTTGCCTCTGCATTCCTCTTGCCGATGCTTGCCTCTTCATTCCTCTTGCCAATGCTTGCCTCTTCATTCCTCTTGCCGATGCTTGCCTCTGCATTCCTCTTGCCGATGTTTGCCTCTGGATTCCTCTTGCCGATGCTTGCCTCTGCATTCCTCTTGCCGATGCTTGCTTCTGCATTCCTCTTGCCGATGCTTGCCTCTGCATTCCTCTTGCCGATGCTTGCCTCTACATTCCTCTTGCCGATGCTTGCCTTTTCATTCCTCTTGCCAGTGCTTGCCTCTTCATTCCTCTTGCCGATGCTTGCCTCTGCATTCCTCTTGCCGATGCTTGCTTCTGCATTCCTCTTGCCGATGCTTGCCTCTGGATTCCTCTTGCCGATGCTTGCCTCTGCATTCCTCTTGCCGATGCTTGCTTCTGCATTCCTCTTGCCGATGCTTGCCTCTGCATTCCTCTTGCCGATGCTTGCCTCTACATTCCTCTTGCCGATGCTTGCCTTTTCATTCCTCTTGCCAGTGCTTGCCTCTTCATTCCTCTTGCCGATGCTTGCCTCTGCATTCCTCTTGCCGATGCTTGCTGAGAGCCGGAGACAGGCGAATGCTAGCAAAACAGCCATCTCCTTGTTAGCTGCGGTGTTGGGAAACCCTACTCTAAGGACGGGACCCCCTGTCCAACATGGCAGCTACCATTACAAGACCCCAGGGAAGATTAGACAAAGTACTAAATGTACTTAGTCCCAATGGGAACTCAATTTCTTAAATAAAAAATGATAGTGGGTGATAGTGGTTCTTCTCTGTTGGATTTCAGCCACTCAGAAGACAACATGGGAGGTGGTCTCACAGAATTAGAGCTCACCCCACTAGGGAAGGTGACATGAACAAAAGAAACCAAAAACCAAACGATTGCTTCAAAGTCCATGTAAATGTACTTAGTCCCAATGAGAACTGAATGTCCTAAAAAAGTGATAGTGGTTCTTGTCTGTTGGATTTTGGCCACTCAGAAGACAATATGGAAAGTAATCTCACAGAATTAGGGCTCACCCCACTACGGAACATAATAAACCATGTACAAAAGAAACAAAAAAACAAACAATTGGTTCAAAGTCAACGTAAATGTACTTAGTCCCAATGGAAACTGAATGCCGTAAAAAATAAATACAAAAAATGATAGTGTGTGATAGTGGTTCTCATCTGTTGGATTTTGGCCACTCAGAAGACAACATGGGAGGTGGTCTCACAGAATTGAAGTCCACTCAACTAGGGAAAGTGACATTAACAAAAGAAACCAAAAACCAAACGATTGGTTCAAAGTTCATGTAAATGTACTTAGTCCCAATGGAAACTGAATGCCCTAAAAAAGTAATAGTGGGTGATAGTGGTTCTTGTCTGTTGGATTCTGGCCACTCAGAAGACAACATGGGAGGTGGTCTCACAGAACTGGAGCCCACCCCACTTGGGAAGGTGTTGTGAACAAAATACATAGAAAACCAAAGACGATGTAAATGTACTTAGTCCCAATGGAAACTGAATGCCATAAAAAGAAACAAAAAGTGATAGTGGGTGATAGTGGTTCTTCTCTGTTGAATTTCGGCCACTCAGAAGACAACATGGGAGGTGGTCTCACAGGACTCTTCATCAAAGTTTAGAAATGGTTGCTGAAGTCCTAAAATTTACTGTAATTGAACCTCCTGGTATACTGTAATTGAAGTGAGGAGTTTGGGACTTTGAATGAGGCCATGGACAACGTAGAGGTAGCTAAGATGAAGGTACAAGTTTATTTGATCAAGTGAAGTGCATAAAACATAACAAAACAAAACCACATAAAGAAAGACATTGTAATAAATATCATTTCATGAGTAATCACAAACACATATGTATGTGCATATGTGATATAGGCATCAAGAGTACATCAAACTTGGCGCCATATAGTGGTCTCATTTGATAATATATACATTTCAAAGATTTCATATATGTACATGTGACCATACAACAGCACAATGGAGGGATTAAAAATATGTATAACAGACAGTAAAACCATGATATAGGGATGAAAGATGTTCTAAGTTGGTGTTGTACTATAAACATATGTCTGTATCCCAAAGGTTGACGCGTTTCGTGTAAACAACACTCATCAGGGGCCAGATGGTCGGGGATTTCTAAAAAATATGATAAAATATATGGTAAATCTGCTGGTAACTAATGCTGACAAAGAGAGGCGGGTGAACCACCCTAAGTACATACATACAGTCAGTACCCTAAGGTGTGGCAGGTACAGAGCCAAGACCAACAGGTATCTGTCCCGGGAGCTGAGGTATTATGGGGTGCGGGTCAGCTACACTGAACTCCCCCGAGACGTGGGGGCTCACGTGCTAGTATAGGTGATGGAGGCCAGCACAAAAAAGGAGCTCCAGTGTTGGCTACCTGCGAAGGAGTAAATAAAACAGAATATCACAAATGTGCTAGTATGATAGACAGATAAAGTAGTGTCTGTCTGATTGGAATGGTGAAATACAGAAGTCCATGCAAGGAAAAAATGTAATAAATGAATAAAATGGGTATAACCACATCCAGAACCCAGTGGAGTGTGGTATATAGAAAAAAAAGACAAACAGCAGAGACAATACCGATTTCACCAGACCAATCAAAATGGAAGGAGCTGGCTAGCAGAAAGGTGGGTAGAATGACCTCGTGATAGCTTGCATGTGTCCCAAAGAGGGAGAGGAGGCGCTGTGATGTGATATGGCATCTCCAGTCAGGGGCATCCAACATGTGTCAGGGGAGGCCAGATATACCTGACGTGCACACGTGCACGTTGGCCCCTAACCAGCGTCACCCAAGCACGGCAGGGGAAGGGGAGGGGCTCTGGCGCAGACGGTGAACTCCATCTGTCAGGAACGCCCATGTTCCCCACCTGACTGGCTTGATGGGAGGACTCATGCTCCACGCCACGACGCCAAGGCTTGGCGTCCCACGTGGGGCAGGGAGAGTGACGCCGATGCACTGTGGGCGCCCACCCAACCCCCCTGAAGCAACAATGTGCACTCCCCCCCGCACACCAGACAGGGCGTAAGGGAGGGGGGGGGGGTATCAGGTACAAGAACGGCCCTGGATGTAACCAAGCCATATCTTGATCCCAAAAGGGGATGACATGCCACAACTGTGCTGCATGATTTCATGGACACCAAAAACTGTGTCCAGAGTAAGCAGGACCTGGACATGGTATATAACCATCCAGGTCATGGAAACCTAACACATGGTTCTGCAGCATGCATTGAGCATGCATTTCACTTGCTGAAGACAAAACTGAAGGGAAAATGCCCCAAGAATAAGCAGGAACTGAAGACAGTTGCAGTAGAGGCTTGGCAGAGCATCACCGGGAATGGAACCCAGCGTCTGGTGATGTCTATGTGTTCCAGACTTCAGGCTGTAATTGACTGCAAAGGATTTGCAACTATTAAAAAGTGAAAGTTTGATGGATGATTGTTAATCTGTCCCATTACTTTTGGTCCCTTAAAAAGTGGGAGGCACATAAACAAACTGTTGTAATTCCTACACCGTTCACCTGATTTGGATGTAAATACCCTCAAATTAAAGCTGAAAGTCTGCAGTTAAAGCACATCTTGTTCATTTCATTTCAAATCCATTGTGGTGGTGTATAGAGCCAAAAAGATTAGAATTGTGTTGATGTCCCAATATTTATGGACCTGACTGTATATAACTATTTTGTATGATTACATGTCTGGTGAATAAATTTCATATTTTTAGACTGTGGTCATAATAGATTGAAATTGTATCTTAAAAATATCATCGTTAAAAATTACTTAATCATAAATACTGTGCAGGAAAACTTTCCTTAATAAGCACAACAAAGCTGCTACCATTTTTACCAAACTCAATCTTCGAGGGGCCTACAACTTGGTCTGCATCAGAGAAGGAGATAAGTGAAAGACAGCGTTTCGCACCCGGTTCGGGTACTTTGAGCACCTGTTAATGCCCTTTGGGCTGTGCAACGCACCTGCTACATTCCAGCACTTCATTAATGATGTCTTTCGGGATTATTTGGATCTGTTCGTCATTGTCTACCTAGATGATATCATGATCTTCTCCTTGTCCCTAGACACTGCAGGCACGTCAGATGTGTGCTAGCTTTGTTTCGGCAACATGGCCTGTATGCTAAGTCTGAAAAGTGCGAGTTTGAGCAAGAGAACCGAGAACTATTGGCAATAAAGTCCACACTGGAAGAGTGGCAATACCTGTTAGAAGGAGCAGCCCATCCAATCCTGATCTATACAGATCATAAGAATCTGGAATAGAGAGAAATCTGCAAAGAGGTTGAAGCCACGTCAAGCCAGGTGGGCATTATTTTTCTCCAGGTTCTCTTCCCATGTCACCTACCAGCTGGGCTCAAAAAAACACGAAGCCTGACGCCTTGTCTAGGATGTTTCATAAATCTAAGGAAATCCCTCCCCCGGACACTATCTTGTCCCCGGGAAATTTTCTTTTGGTACAAGAAGATTTGTTCTCCTAAATTAAACAAGCTTCCGCGGGGTTAGCACCCTCCGCTGGAACAGAGTTACAAGCAAGAGATGGTCTGTTCTGGTACAGGAGCAAGATTTTCATACTCGAGAGTCTATGGGTCGCTATACTGGAACTTTGCCATGACCATGTACTGGCTGGACATCTTTGGCATAACTAAAACTGCTGACCTTGTGCAACGCACTTTATGGTGGCCTCAAGTAGTTGGAGACTGCAGGAGATACGTGGAATCCTGCACCACTTGCATCCGGAACAAGAATAGTAGAACTAAGGCCTGGGGGTTTGCTAAAACCATTGCCTGCCCCAGACAGACCATGGAAGATGTTATCCATAGACTTTATTATCAAATTTCCCCCTGCAGATAGTCATACCACCATCTTTGTAGTGGTGGACTGGTTGTCTAAGATGGCACACTTCATCCCAATGAAAGGTACACCCTCAGCTCCTGAAATAGTCTTTATCAGAGAAATCGTTAAACTTCATGGAGTACCGGCTAACATTGTTTCGGATCAGGGAGTGCAATTTACTCCCCGATTCTGGAAGGCTTTGTGCGAGGCTCTGGGAATTGAACTATCGTTCTCTTCCGCCTATGATCTACAGACAAGCAGGCAGACTGAGAGGTCCAACCAGACTCTCGAGCAATACTTACGTTGTTTCTCTTCATTTTCCCAAGATGACTGGATCTCCCTGCTCCCATTGGCCGAGTTCGCCTACAACAATTCTACCTGTCCTGCCACGAAACAAACTCCATTTTTTGCCAATTATGGCTTCTACCCATCATTTTTGCCTAACTCCATCCCAGAATGCTCTGTACCAGCGGTCCACGAAACAATACATTTTTTCTGCTCAAATAGTCAATTACTACAGGAAACCATGACAAAGACACAGGAACACAACAAAGAAGTCTTTGACAGGAAAAGATGAGGAGAATTAGTGCTTGAACCCGGTAACCTAGCATGGTTATCCACAGTAAACCTAAAGTTGGCTTGCCCCTCAAAGAAGCTGGGTCCTAAGTTCATAGGTCCATTCCCCATAAAAAGGAAGATTAACAAGGTAGCCTATGAGCTGCAACTTCCGGATTCACTCCGGATTCATCCTGTTTTTCATGTATCGCTACTGAAGCCTTCTGTTTCCAACCCTTTTCCTGACCGAAATTTGGATCCTCCTGACCCTGTAATAGTGGACGGAGAGGAGGAATTCGAAGTAAAAGCAATCTTGGATTGCAGGAAGAGAAATAATCAAATACAATTTTTGATCAAATGGAAGGGATATGGGCCTGAGGAGAACTCATGGGAACCTGAAGGTAACATTCATGCCAAGAGTCTGATTCAGTCCTTTAAGAGATCTGGTTGGGCATCAGGAGGCTGCCCCTTATGGGGAAGGCAATGTCAGAAAGATCCTGCCAGTAACAGGTGATCTAGACTTGCTTGTGCGCGATTGCGGGTGCCAATGCCCATGCGCGAGCGCGCACGCGCGCCCACTACCGCCAGACAGGCTATTTAAACCAGACTGACACAAAAGAACTTTGCTGTCTGCTGTACAGCATTCCTGTGTATTCCTTGATATCTGAACTTGTTTCTGTATATTACCTGGCTTGCCTCTGACTATCCCAGCTATCTGCCTGCATCTGACCCCAGCTTGTCTTGACATTGCTGCTGCCTGCTCCTCTGGCCCTTCTGCTACCCGCCTGATATCGACCCGGCTTGTTCCAGTGACCCTGCCTCTGCCTTGCTCTGATAATCCTGTCTGTGTATGACCTGACTTGTCTGACCCTCCTGAGTTCCCATCCAGTGGGAAGCTCCCTGCAATCTTCTGTTCCAGTTCCAGTCTGCTGCTCTAGTTCCAGTCTGCTGTTCCAGTTCCAGTCTGCTGTTCCAATTCCAGCCTGCTGTCCCTGTTCCAGTCTGCTGTTCCAGTTAAAGTCTGCTGTTCCAGTCTGTTCCAGTTTCAGCCTGCTGACATCCCTGCACAGTGCCACCTGGACTTCCGGGCTATCCTCTTGCTGTTGATCCTGCCAGGCACTCGTGCTACTCCACACTCCTGTGCCTCCTGTTCACTCTACCAGGGGCCTCGAGTTAAAGGTGTAAGAGATGCCTTCCTCTACAGTTCAGGCTCATCTACTAGGTGTGTGACAACCAGTCAGAGACAGTCAAGAAGAGGAAGAGTCATGGGACTGTGCTTTTATTACTCTGTGTATCCCACCCTCAAAAAGAGGAAATAGCCCCTTTATCAGCTAAAAGGGGCCTTGTGAGGACGTCGATCACCTGCTGGTGGCACTATGGTTCACAGAGAAGAAGGTTGTACTTTTGGTGTCCACAAGCGGGTGTCTTCCAGCAGATACCAGTAATCAGTCTCCACCTGATGCTGACTGCTGGGATGGTATTTAGTCCCTCCTGTACGATTCCCTCTGGTTTATGGTTCACTTATATCTTCATGTTGGCTGTGTATTCTGTTTGCTGATGTATGTAGTTTATTTTACTCTCGATAAACGTATTTTAGTTACACACAGTCCTGGTCATCCCTGCTGCTGGATATCTTGGTATCTCGGACAGGCTGGGCTAATGATTTTGGAACTGCGCAAAGATGGGCTTTATTGGGGTGTTACAATTACTGTCTATATACAATGGGCAGCGCAGTCTGATGTCTGTTCGATTGCAGTCATATTTACAATCAGTGTAGCTGAGGAAATGGAGGTAAGCATTTAAAAAATACCACTTGTCTGAATGAATATTTATTTCTGTGACTTCAATGGGGCTTACATTGTAAACAAATTCATTGGGGGGGGGTTGCCCTCAGCAACCAGCCATCTTTATCCTTGAATTTATTCACTAATGTATAGAGATTGTTCTGAAGTTCAAGTTACAGAAGATGCAGCTGGAGTAATAATAGGAACGCAAAGTCTCCAATACGCATCATCTGCAGCTGCAGTTAATTGTCACCGCTGCCCCCCTGCTCTCCAGTTTTACCGGCTGTTAGAGACACATCCTGAAACTTGAGGAGACTCCAGAGGACCAATAGGAGTTTGAAGCTTATGGTGTGTTCGGTGTCAGCTTCATAGCCGCAATATTCTCTGGTATCTTTGTCGAGGTCAGGCTGGAGGCTTTAGCGCACAGCATGAAGAATATGAGTTTTATGTTTAAAAGGATGATCCTAAAAAATCTCAACCTCAGCTGCTTAGAAGCTACATTGCCCTAAAAGGCCTTTCCTGTACCCAAGCTGGACATATTGCCTGCTGCGCACATGCCTAACTGCCAACCATTTCTGTGGAAACTTGGATTTTAAATTCTTTATACTTTCTCATTGCTCCCCAAACCCAGGGTGCCATGGTTTTCAGGCACTGTACTGATAATGGCCAACCAGCTTCGGTGCTTCAGTGGTTCTGGATGCACCGGGGAAAAAAATAAATAGACCCAACCACTATCCTAAAATAAGGAATTTGTGATGGACACAACACCCACTGATCTAAGAATGCTCCATTGTGCTTCAAAGTCTTTGTGATAAATACAAGTCTTAAGGACAATGGAACATTCATAGGGAGCCAGGAAGTCAAATGTGCTGGTGCCCTCCCTTAGCTGATCTGAAGTTTTTTGAAATGCACAATGTAAAAATAAATCCATACCAACAAAGTGTGTCCCATGCAGGGCTGCTGTTAAAACCATGGGACCCCATACAGCCAACCAGACAGCCCCCCCCCCCAAATAAACACAGTTTACTATGCTTCAGTTATGAACACAATTAATAATCGGTACCAATCACTCATTGTGTTCATTCAGGAAAGAAAGGGGCTGGTAAATGTGACATATTTACCGTACCCTTCCACCATTCTCCAGCCTGAGGGATCCCATTGTGTGCTTTCAGCTGCTGGTGCGAAGGAGAGGAGGGAAGCCAGCAGCACTGTGGTGGTAGGGGAGGGCACACAGTGGGGCCTGGGCAGCAGCGGGGAATGTATGATGCACAGGGTGGGTGATCAGTGTAGCGGAGGGGCAATTACTGGAACTGATCCTCTGTATGGCTCACTGCAGCAGCTAAAAGCCAGCAGGAGGGAGAAGAGAAGCCAGCTTTCAGTTGCTGCAGAGAGAGCCATACCGGGGATCGGTTCTAGTAATTGCCACCCTGCCGTGAAAATCACCCTCCCTAACCACATCTGATTCATCCAGTTGCCTGGGCCTTGTACAGGAGGACTGGTGTTACCCACTTATCCACAGCCCTGGTCCCAAGTGTCTAGGTTGCAACGTTATGTATAACTGACTTTCAGTCACCCCCGTATGTGCAGTCCGTGCTGAAAGTCTATCACTAAAGCCTAGTACATACGGGCTGAATGTTGGGCGGCATCGGCTGGTTTCTATTAAACATTCGGCCCGTGTGTACGGCAGCCGATCTGACAGAAGGGGCATGAACGAAAAAGCCACCCGATCAGCTAATGGCTGAGAGCACTGACCGGTGTGTTATGGTGGGAGGTTGTAGAAGGCATCTCCCTGGCAGAACAAAATAGCTTAGGGGGGGAGATTGCTGAACTAACAATGCATAGTTAGTACAGCGGCTCCTCCCGAGCTGTCAGGTTTTTTTTTTTCGTTCAGCCCGCTGGGTTGAATGAAAAAAAACTAGTAGTGTGCATTGGACTACAGGGCTTGAGTTACAGCTCAACCTGGAAAATGCAGATAAGTTACAATCTCTGCTCCTCTAATCACAGAGGGCTTTGCTTTCACCAAAAAGAATGCAAGACATTTTACTAAATGGAATTGTTAAATCGTGTATGTAACCAGTCATAACAGTTTTGCTAAAAGACACAGATCAATGCAGTTCAGAATTCTTTAAGGCTTAGTTCCCATTGGTGCGTCTTCAGATGTGACTTGAGTTGCACAAAAATTGGGGATGGAGACAGTTCCCCACACTAGTCTCCAATAAACAAGGGAATGGATTATCTTGGTACCAATTGGACAGAGTACACATTAAGTAAGATAACATTTTTTTTATCTGTACAGAAAGGTAAAAACAAGAGATCCAAATATAGATGGGAACATCATTCACAATGTTCATACCACAACAATGCTTAAAATGCAACAGTGTCTATACATGTGTGTTACAAATACTTATGCCGCGTACACACGGTTGGACTTTTCGTCTACAAAAGTCCGACAGCCTGTCCGACAGACTTTCGACTGACTTTTGGCGGACTTTTGGCGGACTTGCGGCAGACTTTCTTACGAACGGACTTGCCTACATACGATCACACAAAAGTCAGACGGATTCGTACGTGATGACGTACACCGGACTAAAATAAGGAAGTTGATAGCCAGTAGCCAATAGCTGCCCTAGCGTGGGTTTTTGTTCGTCGGACTAGCACACAGACGAGCGGATTTCTGGGTCCGGCGTAGTTACGACGTAAGGATTTGAAGCATGTTTCAAATCTAAAGTCCGTCAGATTTGAGGCTGGAAAAGTCAGCTGAAAGTCCGCTGAAAGTCCGGTGAAGCCCACACACGATCGGATTGTCAGCCAGCTTTAGTCCGTCGGCGTCCGTCGGACTTTTGTAGACCAAAAGTCCGACCGTGTGTACGCGGCATTAATGTACTCCAATAAATTAAGACAAGAGGTATAGTGGGTCCTCACGGGACATGTGTTCCTCTACATGTTTCGCGGGGTTCTACCGTTTCATCAGGAGGATCATATCCATAGACCAACACACAGGGTTAGAGACAAGGCACTGCCAGCATTCTCCCGCAGCGAGTATGGGGAATGTGTAGAAGTGGACGAGTTTATCCTCCATAGTGAATTTGAACCCATCCACTTCTACACACCCCCCATACTTGCCGTGGGAGAATGGCCTTGGCTCTAGCCTTGTATGTTGGTCTGTGGATATGATCCTCCTGATGAAGTGGTAGAACCCCGCGAAACATGTGGAGGAACACATGTCCCATGAGGACCTACTATACCTCTTGTCTCAATTTCTTGGAGTATATTAAGTATTTGTAGCACACATGTATAGACACTCTTGTATTTTAAGCATTGTTGTGGTATGAACATTGTGAATGATGTTCCCATCAATATTTTGATATCCTGTTTTTATCTTTCTGTACAAATAAAACATTTTCATTTTACTTAAAGCGGAGTTCCACCCAAAAGTGTAAGTTCTGCTTTAAGCACTCCTCGCCTCCTTACATGCCACATTTGGCATGTAATAATTTTTGGGGGGGAGTGGGTAACTAGTTTTGACAGGTACTTCCTGTCCCACTTTTTCCTCCTGTCGTCTCGCCGCCTAGGCGACTCCTCCTCTCCATCTAGGCGGCCCCTCCCTCTCTGCAATCTTCTGGGACACATCACAGGTCCCAGAAGCTTGCCCGGCCACTAGGAGAGCGCAGCGTGACTCGCACATGTGCAGTGTATGCCCGGCTGTGAAGCCGCAGGCTGTAACAGCTGGGTGCCCACATTTGCAATGACGGCACCGGGGAGAGGAGTGAGGCTTCGGGCAGCCGCATCACTGGACCGTGGGACAGGTGAGTGTCTGTTTATTAAAAGTCAATAGCTACACTTTTTGTAGCTGCTGACTTTTAATAAACTGACAAACTACTGGAACTCCACTTTAATGTGTACTCTGTGCAGTTGGTACCGAGATAGTCCATTCCCTTGTTTTTTGGAGACTAGTGTGGGGAACTGTCTCCATCCCCAATTTCTACTATAACTTGGACTATGGTACCCCTCTTTTGAATTTTGAACCTAGCTACATCAGAGGCCTCCCTGTTACTTGAGCACAGAATCGCATGAGAATGGAAATCACAATTATTTCAATGGTGCCTGTTGACATCAATGCAACACAGCTGTGATGCAACTTTAGGGAAGGTACCTGTGCTAATTTGATGCGACTATAGACTTCAATGGATATTAATCAAAATCGCATGCCCCCCCCTTTTATTAATGTGTTTTTCATGTGATTCGGGTGCGTTTTCCCCCCAACTATTCTCCTCTCCACTGCACCAGTATGAAAAATGCAATTAAAAATGCACCGTCGCACTGCAGTTGCACTACATAAACGCATTGGAAATCAGATGAAATCACAGTTGCACCAGTGTGATCCAGGCCTAATTTTTATTTTTTTTTACCAAGCAGTGTAAGTGCTTAAAATGTGATCTGGTATCAGCTCCTTGCAGCCCCTGTACAACAGAGCTCAGAATGGGAGAGAAAGAAGCAGCACGAGGACCTTGCGATGTTCTGACATGGAGCATACTGTCCATTGGAGATAGCAGAGTGACCGAGAAATGAGCTCATCACTGTGCTGCTTCTCCTTTCACTGTCCAGTCGAAGGCTGGGCGGGGGGGGGGGGGGGGGGGCGGGTCCATGACAGCCTGGACTCAGAAAAAGTGGGTTGAATGATGCTGCAATCCTCAGGAGCCCAGTAAACCAGGATACACTTCCCAGATTCCTTTGCCAAGCCGTTCTCTAAATACTTTTTTTTTTTTTTTTTGCACTGTATTATTTGGAGCATAGTGACAGCGATAAAATATAAGACGGTTTATGCAAAAAAAAAATCATAAAGGTTCGGTGTATTTTTTCTGCATATTTTGAGTGCAATTCACAATGACTGGAAGAAAAAAAAAAAAACAACACGACTTTAATACGGCATAATTACAGTATAAATTAAAAGCTGCCACTTGCTGTCGCTACACATATTTAATCCATGTTCCTATTATTTAACGTCCCCCTGGGCATGACGGGAAAATAAATAAACAGGAGCCGGATGATTTATATTCTCCAAAGGCAAATTAGATTGATGCACGAGCTTGTTTATGAGGCTTCATTCCCTCAGATCAGACAGCTCGGTTGTCTCCTGCGTTTGCCGCACTACAAGTGCCAGCAGGTCCCTGAACTAAATGGCCTCTTGGATTACAACAAGGAGCTAGTTTAAAAAAAAAATAAATTCAGATAAAATCTCCAGGTAGATCTAAGAAAGAAAATATTTTTGAAGCTGACATTTTTTTTTCTCTTGGGGGCACCTCAGTGGACTAGAAGGGTACCCTTATCGGGGGGGACCCTCTTGGTGGTGTTTGTTCTAGCTGGTGACCCCGCAAAAAGATAGCGGCAGTTGTGCTGCTTTCGGAGTGCGAAGACTGCCAGTGGCATAAAGATTTTTATTGGAAGATCCTCCCCAGTGACATCAATGCTGTTCCAAACACCCAACCCTCAAGACTTTAAAGTGGAGGTAAACCCAGACCCAGTGAAGTGACTGGCCTCAGGTGATACACAGAGATGAAACAAATCCTCCTACCCAAGGCCGGGACAAGGGGTGGGCAGGAGGGGTGGCTTCCCTGGGCACTGTGGTATCTTCTGAGGTAGGGGAGCACCACATAAAGATTGAAGGGGGGGGTTGTGTTGGAGGGGTCTATTTGCAGGGTGGCAGGGGGCAAGTATTGTTCTAGGAGGGGAAATGTTGGGGAATAGGTAGTAAGAGTTGTGATATAGGAAGATTTGTTTTGGGAGAAGATTTGTGCTGGAACGGAGAAATTTGAAGTGGGGGGGAGATGTGTACTAGGAGAGGATATTTTAGGGGTAGAGAATTTCTGCTAGGAGGGGTGATTTTTTTTTTGAGGGAGCAGGTATTTGAGCTTGGGGGGATGGGGGAGGGGGGGATTTGTGCACTAAGAGGGGGGATTTCAGCAAGGGGGTGGATTTGTTCTTGGAGGAGGGGAAATGTATGCTTAGGGGGTAAGCATGCAGATTAGTGCTCAGTGTTTTTGTGGGGGGTCTTTGCTGGCACATAATGCTCATACATCTTGGGGGGGCACAGTTTGGCATGTTTGGCCTGGGCTCTATATGACCTTGTCCCGACACTGCTCCTACAAACATTATACCTGTTCATCTGCAGTCTGCTCTTCTCTACAGCTGTTAAAAGTCCAGAATGTATACAGCTACTCTAAGCTTTAGGGGGTGGGAAGCTGAAGTTAAACTCTGCATTGCTCAGTGAGATCTGATTGGAGGGAAAGGGAACACCTCCTTTACACAGCACACAGGAACAAAGTAGAGACTGTCAATCACAGGTTGTGTGCTGGAGCTCTCTCCCCTGTCACCTTTGTATCTCTTGGTGTCAGGAAAACCTCTCAGAAATGATTCATGCTGGTAGCAGAGAAAGGAAGACAGAAATGACACTTAGTGCTCTACATTGAGACACAAGTACACACTATAGAGGGATATGCTTTATTCATATTTCATGTCTGAGGTTTACAACCACTTTATGCCTCCAGCTTGATATGTTAAAGGCTTCAAATCTTCAAATATTTTTCTTGGATTTTGGACAGATAAAACCCACCATGTTCCTTTTTGCTGTGTTGGTATCATTAGGGAGATTTCCCTTCACTTCCTGTCCTGGAGATGAAAAAGGAAATCTCTTGAAAATTAGGTGAAATCCACTTTTAGTTGTCACTGGAATAGGTGTCTACAATGGAAGTTTCACCTTATACCGGTGTGTGGTAAGAAAGAAAAGCCTGGAGCAGCAGAATGCAATGAGGTATGAGTAGGGCGGGCATGACAGTGGTAGCAGTGTTAGAGAAGAGAGAAGGGGTGGAAACAAGGAGCCGAGGGGGAGGGAGTGAAAGGGAGGGGTTAGTTAAAAGAGATCCTACCCTGGGAGGAGTAAGCAGAGAGTTAAGGAAAGTTCCAGGTTGGCAGCATGTTGAAGGTCGAACGCCTGATGGCCCAATTGCGGGTTAAAGTGGCAGTGCGTGGCACGGCATGACTCCAGGAGATGATCGTGGGAGGAGTGGTACAAGAGCGTGCTGGTCTCGGCTGCCCGAACAGTTCTCCCCAGACCACCCAGCAACACAGTGGCAGTTTGGTAGTCCTGTGTCAGGACTCCTGGTGGGCCCACTGGCCAAATGAGCAACAGGGGGAGAAGGTAGCAGCATCTATAAGGCCCCTGTGGGACAGAGCAGTAGACGGGAGAGAGAGTAGTGGTGCAGCCTAGCAGGAGAAGACATGCGGGGAGCGTGAGCCCTGCCCCCAGAATGATGGAGGGCAGCTCATCAAGCTTGGCCATAGGCACACATGGAGGGGTCCCTGGGCCTTCTAATTCATCAACAGGAGGAGGGGAGAGCAAGGTTGACCTGTACTGGCAAAAGGAAGAATGGAGGCCAGCAGGAATGTTGTGGGGAGGTGGTGGTCTTTCATCTGAGGAGGAGATGGGTCTGAGCTTGCTGGAAGAGGAGGTGGTCCCCCCTTTCCAGGAGAACAGCAGCAGGGGAGACTGGAAGGTCGGCTGATGGGGTGACACTGTTCGGCATTGTTTTGCTATCAAGATGTGATAGGGGAGGCGTATAGAGTTTATGGTGGCACAGCTTAGCTGAGGTACGACGAACAGTTCCGGCAGAGGCGAGAGGTACGGCCGGAGCTACGCTGGGACCACAAAGACATCAGATGAGGTTGATGACGACGGCGAGGGTACCTAACCAGTTTTTTCCGGTGGAGCCGGTGGACCTTCGGCCCAGGGATACTCGGCTGGAAACAAAAAAGGGATTTGCTGGCAGTTTAACACCGGGGCCTGCAAGTTTGGGGCTACATGTAAGTACAAGCATGAGTGTTCAGGCTATGGGGGAACTGATCCAGCATCCAGATGCTTTAAGCAAGGTAAAGGTCGACCAGGAGAGTCTGGGAATAAAAGGGAGGACCCCGGTGAAGGTGGAAATCATGCGGCCGTTTCTCGGTAGGTATCCTGACAGAAAAGCGGCAATTCTATTGGAAGAGGGTTTCTCGGCAGGTTTTAAGATCCCATGCATGCTAACGGTTATTCCCCCTGTGCCTCAAAATTTACGGTCCGCATTGCAACATCCGGAGGTGGTTTCGGAAAAACTGAGAAAGGAGGTTGCCATGGGGAGAATGGGTGGTCCTTTCCCAGCTGCGCCGTTGGCCGATTTGGTTGTATCGGGGGTGGTGCCCAAGAAAGAGCCCAACAAATTCAGGCTCATTCACCACTTGTCTTTCCCGAAAGGGGGGTCAGTGAATGATGCCATAGAACAAGAGGCGTGCTCGGTGAATTATACTTCATTTGTTGCCGCAGTGGGGTGGGTACGTCGTTACGTAAAGGGAGCTTTGATGGCAAAGGCGGATGTGGAATCAGCTTTCCGACTGCTGCCAGTTCACCCGGAAAGTTTCCGGTTGCTGGGGTGCCATTGGGCGAATTCTATGTTGACAAATGCCTACCAATGGGTTGCTCGGTGTCTTGCGCGATATTTGAGCAATTCAGCTCTTTTGTGGAATGGGTAGTAAGGGACGTATCGGGAGTGAATTCAATAATTCACTACCTGGATGATTTCCTGTGTATAGGCCCGGCTTCTTCCAGAATCTGCGTGGTGCTCCTGGCGACATTGGCACACATTGCGGACAGATTCGGCATTCCATTAGCTGAAGAAAAGACGGAGGGACCTTGCACGGTTATCAAGTTCTTAGGCATTGTACTGGATTCGGATGCAATGGAATGCAGGTTGCCGGAGGACAAGTTGGAGGACTTAAAAAAAGAGATAGCCGGTTTGCTCGGATTGAGGAAGGTACAATTGCGAGTGTTACAATCGGTGTTGGGCAAACTTAATTTTGCGTGCCGCATACTACTGATGGGGAGAGCGTTCAGTCGCCGGCTGGCGGCTAGCACAAGTGGCATAAAATCACTGAAGCATTTCGTTAGGTTAGTGAGAACGCACAGGGAAGATTTAAGTGTATGGCATACCTTTTTAGAGTCTTTCAATGGGAGGGCGATGTGGATGTCGGGACCAGTCAGCAATTTTGACTTGGGGCTATTTACCGACGCTGCGGGGTCCACAGGTTTTGGGACGTTTTTTCAGGGTCGGTGGAGCGCAGGTCCTTCCTATTTACACAATCGTGGATAGAGGAGGGCTTCACAAAGAATTTAGTACTGCTGGAATTGTTTCCAGTGGTTCTGGCGGTTGAACTGTGGGGGGCATCGTTCAGGGATCTGAAGGTGCATTTCCATGGGGATAATTTGGGGGTGGTGCAAGTGATAAATAGGATTACGGCGTCCTCTCCGCCAGTGATCAGGTTGCTACAGCATTTAGTTTTACGATGTTTACAACTGAATGTTTTAATTCATGCTGTTCACTTACCGGGGGTTGAAAATGTGATAGCTAATGCGTTATCTCGCTTCCAGTGGGACAGGTTCCGAGAGTTGGCGCCGGAGGCGGAGCAACACGGGGTACCTTGTCCCGAGTGGCTGTGGGGCATAGCATTGGCATCACCGCGGGATGGATCGAGTGGTCGGTAAGTGGGGGCACCTGGTCAGCATACAAGAAGGTATGGAAGGAGTGGATGTCTTTTGTACAAGGGGTAGGCGAAGAGCCGACCATATAGGCGGTGCATTTGCTATTTCTATATTTTATTGCCAGGAAAATGGAAGAGGGTGTGTCTGCGGCTGTGATTAATACAAACTTAGCAGGGTTGGCTTTCCTTTTCAGGTTACAAGGGCAGCCTGACGTTACAAAAGATTTTTGGGTGCGGCAAGCGTTAAAGGGTTATCGGAGGTCGGTGGTCAAGCGGGACTCTAGGAGACCTGTGACTTTTGAGATTTTGGGGGGTATTGTGGCCCAGTTGGAGGGGGTGTGCTCATCGGCTTATGAAGTCATTTTGTTCAAGGTGGCTTTTGTGTTAGCGTTCTTTGGGGCTTTCAGGATAGGGGTACTAGTCAGTCCTTCAAAAAAAGTTCAAGGGGGATTGGGATGTCAGGAGGTGAAGTTGGAAAACAAAGTTTTAACGTTGTTCTTAAAAAGGTCAAAAATGGATCAGGAAGGAAGAGGTAGGGTGGTACAAGTTTATCCTGTTCAAGGATCCCCCCTGTGCCCTGTTGGTACGGTCAGGGAATTTTTGGAGGTTCGTCCGGATCTCCGGGGCACCTTTTTGGTGCATTCGGATGGGAATATGTTATCCAGGTTTCAGTTTGGGGCGGTTAGGAAATGTCAGGGGATGGGATTGGAGGAGAAGGAATTTTCATCCCATTCGTTCAGGATAGGGGCTGCTACAGAGGCATCCAGAAATGAGCTGGATGTGGAGGCAGTAAAACGGATTGGGCGGTGGGAATCTAACAGGTTCCAATCTTATATACGGCCTCATCTGGTGGTAGGATTGTAGAAAAAAGGTGGTTAGATTTGTAGTTATGGACGTTTTTTTTTGTTAAGAACAGTGTTTTGAGTAGAGCGTTTTCTTGTCTTCTTTTAATTTCAGGTTCGGTGCCAGGACTGGTCTGGATTATGGGCCATTCTTATGTGTGTTGGGGGGCACAGAGGGGGGATGCTCGTTATGAGGGTAGGCAGTTAGGTTTTGATAGGCAGGAGGCGTGCATCAAGTGGTTGGGGATACCAGGCATGTTATGGGGAAGATTGGTGTCGGAGGTGCATCGTTATACACAACGAGATAGGCCACCTGACCTGTTAGTTTTGCATGTTGGCGGAAATTACCTAGGAATCCGATCTATGGTGGACATCACGCGCGACATCAAGTTTGATGTGTGGCGCTTGATGGAAGAAATCCCCAAGACGATTATTGTATGGTCGGACATGGTGGCCCAGACGTCTTGGAGGATGGCCAGGTCAGTGGAAGGAGTGAATAGGGCCAGGAGAAAGATAAATAGGGAAGTTAGCAAATTTGTAGTGTGCAATGGCGGATTGGCGATCAGGCATATGGAACTAGAATTTGAGACCTGGAGGTATTTGAGGTCTGATGGGGTCCATCTCAATGACGTGAGCATAGATTTGTGGACTTTGGGATTACAGGATGGGATACAGCGAGCTATGAGGGTTTGGAGGGGCACCCATGAGTAAGCTATTACTCTTGGGGTGCGGTGGCGGGCGTTGGTCTGTGCAAGGGAAGGAAGATGGCAAAAGTAAGAGTGGGATCTAACGTTGGTATGGGTCCGGATGCTGGTTCCCGGTTAACGGAGGTTAGCCGGGAAGTGATAATGGGGCACTGCGGTCATTGGCAGTCTCTGAGCCAGCTTGTCGGCTTGAGGCCTATTTGGATATATATTTGATAAGGACTGCAGTGCCATATTTGTTATGGCCATCAGACTGATTAATAAGTTATTGCCCAGACCAACGCTCATTTTTGTTATTGTTTTTGTTGACAGATATTTGATAGTTTAATTAAAATATATATATTGTTTTAAATAAAGTAGGCTGCTACGGCCTTTTTTGTTACTCCAATGATGGTGTGGTCTTATTTTATTTGGGAGTAAAAGTTTAAAGGGTGTTTAAATAATGGTTGAGAATAACATCTGTTATCCAACAGTCATGTGTGAGAATGTAATTCGGATTCCCTATAGTGCAGGCTCAAAAAAAACGAGCAAGGGAGCTGGCTGGTACATGTGGCAATCAAAGGAGACCCCGAGGGAGGAAAGTATCCACAGTATCCCTTAAGGGGTGGAGCGGGTTGTCGGTGCCAAGAGACACTGGGTGGAGGAAGCGGAATTAGTGGAGGGGGGTTAAATAGGAAACACAGTTCAACAAGCATGGAGGGATTGGTGCAGGCATGGTTGGGGTGCCCCATAGAAAAAGGGAGGAGGCTTGCATGTGAAGCATAGTAGCATGGTGCTGCTGAACAGGGGTGCATGCCTAAGGTTGGTTCCATAGAAGCGTGGCAGTGGGTGTGGCAAAGAGAGAAGGGAAAGGCATCGGGGGAAAAATAAAAAGGGGTTTTGGTGAAAAGGGGTACTACTAAAAATTAGGCCTACTAAACCCCTACTCACCAGACCCCTTTTCTGAACCCACACTTCTTCCCCCTACCCCTTCTTCACAGGGTGCAACACCGACCTCCTCTTCTGAATGCTACCCACGGGGGGAGATAATGGGGCATGCTTGAAAGTCCTGCCTACAACTGTGGTCATTAAGCCTACCATCAGCCTGTTCTGCAAAGGTAAGCAAATTAGTGGGGGGACGGTCGTCCAAACACATACGTAGGTCCAGCAGGAGTATGTTAACAGTAATCGCACCACACATCTGAGGTATCGCCACAAACGTCAGACCGAGGGCACTAATAATCCAGCAATAATTCTAGCACCAGACCTCCAGTGTAACGTTAAACTGGCAGCCTGTAAAGAAGCATGGGAATGTTAACGCATGACATGGTAGATATCCATTTATTGGTGCAATATCATCTTTTATATTTTAGCCAAAAATTCGGACTTAGATTGGGTTTGATGAATTAAATCATTAACGTGTATTGCAATAATAATTCTGCCACTGGACCTCTTGTGTAACTTTAAACTGGTAGCCTTTAAAGTTTTACCTATGGGTAATTTAAAAACACCATTTTTTTCCTCCAGGGCCTATGATAAAAAAAAGATATGGTGTTTGGCGGTTCTAAGTAATTTTTATGCAAATGCTAATTTTTGCTTTCTTCTTCTGCCCACACTGGGCTAGATAGGTGATCCTCTGCACCCAATCCCCTCATATTACTGAGCCCAAGCAATTCAATACCTTTCCCCAACTTTAAATTCAGCAGGTGGTTAAGGTTAGATAGGCTGCCACAAAAACACATGATAAGGCCCCAGCATTTTCAGAAGCATTACAAGCACCTCGGATGATGGCGCAAGTGGTAGAGCACTGGGCTCGTAAGCGAGAAGTCACTAGTTCGAATCCCTAGACCGGTGTGTGCTAAGAATGTGGGAGAATATAATTCAGATTTTCTATAGTGCAGGCTCAAAAAAATGAACAATGGAGATGGCTGGTACATGTGGTGAGCAAAGGAGACCCCGAGGGAGGAAAGTATCCACAGTATCCCTTAAGGGGTGGAGCGGGTTGTCAAGGCCAAGAGGCACTGGGTGTGTATAGCTAGAGGAAGCGGAATTAGTGGGGGATGGCTTGTGTGGAGAGGGGTTGAATAGGAAACGCAGTTCAGCAAGCATGGAGGGATTGGTGCAGGGTTGGGGTGCCCCATAGAAAACGGGAGGAGGTTGGCATATGGAGCTGCTGAACAGGGGTGCATGCCTAAGGTTGGTGGCAAAGAGAGAAGGGAAAGCTATCGGGGGGAAAATTCAAAGGGGGTTTTGGTGAAAAGGGGTACTACTAAATAATAAGCCTACTAAACCACTACTCACAAGACCCCTTTTCTGAACCCAGTAACCAACACCGACCTCCTCTTCTGAACCCTGTTTTGGTGTTCCCCTATACACTTCTTCCCCCGTACCCTTCCTGTGGTGCAACACCGACCTCCTCTTCTGACCCCCCCCTCTAGTGAACCCTGTTTTGGTATTCCCCTATATACTTTTTCCCCCTACCCATGGTCCAACACCGACCTCCTCTTCTGCCCCCTCCTCTCCTGAACCCACTTTTTACCCCTGCACGGTCATTGGGACCGTCCCAGGTTTGGCCCCAGAGACCTTGGTATGGCAGCGTCTAAGTTCCTGCCCCTTCGTTGGTCAAGTCTGGATGTAAAAGTGCTGCCAGATGGTCTAGGGAAAATTTAGAAGACTAGTAGGTCCTATCAGATGAAAAGGGACACATCCTTACTCTCCCCCCAACCCCTTTTTGGTGTTGCCGTACCCACCCAGGCTTTACCTTCCCCTCCCCCCTTTTCTGAACCCCTTATCTGTGTTCCCCCAACTACCTCCTCTTCTCCTCCCACTCTTGCTGAACCCTATTTCAGTGTTCCCCCCACCCACCGCACTGCTCTTCTCCCCAACCCTTTCTTGGTGTTTTCCTACCCAGTAACCCACCTATGCTCCACTTCCCCCCCACCCTTCCTGAAGCCCTTTTAAGTGCTCACCCACCTACCTCCAGTTTTGCTGTTCATCCCTTGTGATAGCAAAAAAGTTGATTCAAATTACATAAATAAAAACAAATAAATAGTGTATCTAATTTAAACAAAACATTGTCGTACAAACACATACGTAGGTCCAGCACGCGTATGTTAACAGTAATCGCTCCACACATCTGAGGTATCGCCGCAAACGTCAGACCGAGGGCACTAATAATCCAGCAATAATTCTAGCACCAGACCTCCAGTGTAACGTTAAACTGGCAGCCTGTAAAGAAGCATGGGAATGTTAACGCATGACATGGTAGATATCTATTTAATTGGCGCAATATCATCTTTTATATTTTAGCCAAAAATTCGGACATAGATTGGGTTTGATGAATGAAATGCATTAATGTGTATTGCAATAATAATTCTGCCACTGGACCTCTTGTGTAACTTTTAACTGGTAGCCTCTAAAGTTTTACCCATGGGTAATTTAAAAACACCATTTTTTTCTCCAGGGCCTTTGATAAAAAAAAGATATGGTGTTTGGCGGTTCTAAGTAATTTTTATGCAAATGCTAATTTTTGCTTTCTTCTTCTGCCCACACTGGGCTAGATAGGTGATCCTCTGCACCCAATCCCCCCATATTACTGAGCCCAAGCAATTCAATACCTTTCCCCAACTTCAAATTCAGCAGGTGGTTAAGGTTAGATAGGCTGCCCTAAAAAACACATGATAAGGCCCCAGCATTTTCAAAAGCATCACAAGCACCTCGGGCGGTGGCGCAAGTGGTAGAGCACCTGGCTCGCAAGCGAGAAGTCACTAGTTCAAATCCCTGGACTGGTATGTGAGAGAATGTAATTCGGATTCCCTATAGCGCAGGATCAAAAAAAAGAGCAAGGGAGTAGGCTGGTATATGTGGCGATCAAAGGAGACCCTGAGGGAGGAAAGTATCCACAGTATCCCTTAAGGGGTGGAGCGGGTTGTCAGGGCTGAGATGCACTGGGTGTATATAGCTGGAGGAAGTGGAATTAGTGGGGGAGGGCTTGTGTGGAGGGGGGTTGAATAGGAAACACAGTTCAGCAAGCATGGAGGGATTGGTGCAGGCAAGGTTGGGGTGCCCCATAGAAAAAGGGATGAGGTTGGCATAGTAGCATGGAGTGGCTGAAGAGGGATGCATGCCTGAGGTTGGTTCCATAGAAGTGTGGCAGTGGGTGTGGCAAAGAGAGAAGGGAAGGCTATCGGTGGAAAAATAAAAAGGGGGTTTTGGTGAAAAAGGGGTACTGTTGTGGAATCTCATATTAGCCAATGTATTTCATATTATATATATTGATTTGCATATATTTGATTGATAAATATTATTATTATTATTATTCATATTATTATATAGTAGTGGTTTTATCAATATTATTATTCAATAAGTAAAGCAACAATTATTAATCTTTTAATAATGTATACTGTGTTTTCCATAGATTTAGAAAGTCTTCATTTATAAGTGTTGAACTTTGATGAAATGACCTCTGCTTTATGACAAATACTTGTAAACAGGTGTTCTCGAAAATGTATTAAGATAGTCTACTGGATGAAAGTTCATTAGAATAGATTCAAGTTATGTAGAATGGTCTCAGACAGATAAGAAAACAGGTGGTTAAAATAATTAGGTGGAATACAGGAAAGTTATGTACAGAACATTAATTAAGTTTGACAGGGTCAAACAAAGGTCTGCTTGTGCCCTCATTAAAACTGTTAAAATACATGCATATAGTGAAACATATAAAACATCTGGTGGGGTTATTGAAAGTTAATTGTCTCAAAGTTGTAAATCTGCAAATCCTTAAAGCTAGTTAAATCTTATCAAGATAAGGAGAGTTTGATAACACAGCTGGGTGCCAGACTGTCTCTATACAGGTGTTTTTAATTGGACAAAAACAGTTATAAATCACTTTAATGAACATATAGGAATTTTGGGAATAATTAAGTTTGTCTGGTTGTAGAACAGGTGTCAGATTTATGGTTGGTTACTTTGATGTAGATCTTAGCGACCAATCATAGGTAAGAAAGATAGTTGAGATAAGACTTGTGAAATGGTATATAAATGCAAGCTCTGCAATTGTTAGACGGACAAGTCAGATAGGAGCTCATAAGGCTGAACTCTATGTATGCTGCCCTATTGCACGGGTCATAGAGGTCAGAACCAATGGGCAAGTATCTGTCCTAACTTGTCCCCTCGGACAAGTCAGATAGGAGCTCATAAGGCTGAACTCTATGTATGCTGCCCTATTGCACGGGTCATAGAGGTCAGAACCAATGGGCAAGTATCTGTCCTAACTTGTCCCCTCGGACAGGTCAGATAGGAGCTCATAAGGCTGAACTCTATGTATGCTGCCCTATTGCACGGGTCATAGAGGTCAGAACCAATGGGCAAGTATCTGTCCATAACTTGTCTCCTCGTACGAGTCAGAGAAGACTTCTTAACTTGTTCCAGAATGTGGTCTCAGGTGAATTTCCCTCAAGAACTTGGTCGAGCTGGAACCCAGAACTCTGTGAGGGGACCAGATGACCGGCAGATCGGCTGGTCCCTATCAGGTGAGAGGTTCCCAAAAATTGGCAGTAAAGACCCATTCTGGTTCAAGGTGAGAACAATTCACAATCGTTTCAATTTGGTTAGAGGATAAGAATATTTATATCTAATATGCTTGCATTGTAAGAAACTGTATAAATTAGACCTGTATATTGTAATATTTTGAACATAAACCTGTATGTTATCAGCTGTTAATAAACCTGCATTGCTTAAGTTCTGCCTGGTTCGATACTTTACTATTCTACTTCATTTGGTGGCCCGTACGGGGACAGCATAGCCTCAACTCCGATCTTGCCTAACTCCATGCTGGTGAGGCACTGAGCTCAACACAATTATGCGCAATTTATATCAGGTTAGCAGACACCTATTATTAGTTCTGCATTGTGTTGTGCCGTGTTTTGCTAGCGCTAGGAGGGGCGGGTGGTTGTTGTTGGGGTATCGCTGTCCACCAGGCAGATCTTTGTGATGGCAGGTTGGGTTTTCTCAACTGTGAATGCCTTAAAGTACATTGTACAGGATGAGATACCCTGGGTAGAAAATGTATTTATTTATTTATTTTTTTAATTTTTTTTTTCTCTTTTCTCTTTTTCTTTTCTTTCAATTCTTTCTTTTCCGAAGGGGTACCCCTGTAGAGGGTTAATTACTCTCTATGTAAACCTAGGTGTAACATGCATGTTGTTTCCCTGGACTGCAAAAATTAGTCAGGATGAGGTTTTGGGGACTTAAAGACCCCTGGAGAACTTGCGTAACATGCATGTTGTTTACCTGGACTGCAAAAATTAGTCAGGATGAAGTTTTGGGGACTTAAAGACCCCTGGAGAACTTGCGTAACATGCATGTTGATTCCCTGGACTGCGAATTTAAGTCTGGATGAGGTTTTGGGGACTTAAAGACCCCTGGAGAACTTGTGTAACATGCATGTTGTTTACCTTGACTGCTAAATTTTGTCTGGATGAGGTTTTGGGGACTTAAAGACCCCTGGAGAACTTGCGTAACATGCATGTTGTTTACCTTGACTGCAAAATTTTGTCTGGATGAGGTTTTGGGGACTTAAAGACCCCTGGAGAACTTGCGTAACATGCATGTTGGTTTCCTGGATTGGTAATCAATCAGGAGAAGGCTTTGGGGTTATCAGATCCCTAGAAAGCCTAAGTTAAAAAACTGAAACAGTACTGATATGTAACTACTAGTAGAAAAGGTACCTTTGTGGTGTAAAATAATACTCATGAGTTTAGAAGGTTGATGTCAGGAAAGGTAAGTCCTGACAGGTAAATAAGGTAAAGGTTTTGGAGCTCCATTTGTTAACAAAGTTAAAAGGTATGTATCGTCTTTGTGCTATAAGTGTATGTGTTTATATGTATCTGTTATAACGGTCTGTGTACTAACTGAGTTAAGATCAGGTTGAGACATTCCTGATCGCCGTGGCAAGCAGGGCTTGGCGGTTTTTCGTGTCTTAAGACAAGCATTTTGGTAAGGAGACGTATGCGCGTACGGTGCCTATTGGCTTTACTCTGAGCACTGCTGTCCATAAGTAATTACTAACTAAGCTGTCAGTTTTAATATTCTGTGCATATTTGTATATTTATATATAGTCAGGAATTTGTGTTCATATGTATGCATACTTTGCTAGGTGGGGTGACTGTGTATTGCTATATAGAAAACAGAAGATAATGACATTTTGTTAATGAATGTTCACAAATGTAAGTTAATTTATTTGTAATGTTTGTAGACTGTTAGGGAATATTGTATGTGTGAGGGAGACTGATCATCTCCCAAATTAGGTTAGAATAAGTCTGTAGTGGTTGTAAAAACGTTGGTGTGAAAGGACCCTGTGTGTTAGTTCTATGAGTGAATTGTAAGAAGTATGTAACTGATGCTGAATTCTGCATAGTGTATGATGAATAGGGAAATGGTATGTATCTTCCATACAAATACAATTAGAACTTTCTGTGTCATATCTTTGATTTTGTGACACTTGTTATTAGTATTTGTTAGGAGGATTTATATTTATATGAGTTAAATGTGTGTGTGTGTGATTTTTTTTGTATGAGGTGTGAAATGAATCCCTAAGTGAATGATTGTATGTGTCTTTCGTGGAGAGGCTAGGGATTGATACATCTATGGTGACTGATTGACTTTAGCATCAAAGTTCTAAATGTTATTGGCAGTGAGTGAGTGTGTGTGTTGAAGGCACGATTCATTATTTTTTTTTTTTTATATTCTTTAAATATGTACCTCAGCTAGATAGCGCCATGAATGAGCTGAGGGAGTTAGAAGTTATTTAAACTGTAGAAAAAAAAAAGTTGTTTGTTTTAAGTAATTTACGACACAAAGTTTACCCATATTTTTTTGTATCCAGCATGCTGCTTCTAGAAAGAAAATATCTGTAGATAAATTCAATGCCGCTAATGTAATTAATGTCATGTTTAAAAGATTTTACAGTTGTAGGTTTTACATGTTAGACGAAATACTGTATTTTTTTTCAGTATGTGTTTAGGAGCTTATGTGCAACAGCATTAAATCACTTTTTTTGACAGCTCATCTCAGTGCTCTGTACTGAGATAATGGGGCACGTTTAGGTGCCTTTAGACAGAAACTGGATGAGCTGACCAGAAAAAAAAAAAAAAAAAATCTCAGAATACATTCTTATTCTTAAACATTGTTGATTTTTTATTAGAATATAAACTGTAGATTATAATAGGTATTTTGTCTTTTTTATTATGGACTGTAGTAGTGAAAGGTGCATTTTATTTTTAGTGTATCACTCTTGTAAGTAGGGTGCTTATTCTACCTTGTAGCTTTTGTTGTTTATTTTGTCATGTCCCTATCTTATTGTACAGTATTATGTATACTGTCATCTTTATATATTTGCCTATTTAGTAGTATTCACAAAGATAGGTACAAGGGAACTCCAAATTTTATTTTTGTTTCTTATTTTCTAAAAAGAATAGTGAAGAGTGATGCATGGTAACAACAGTGCTACCATCTTATTATATGTGCTATATGTAGCACATACAGGGGGGTGAATTAGATAATTAGAGTCTTAATTTTTAGCTTGTAAGCTCTGGTGAGCAAGGTCCCTTATTGGTATTGGCTAGAACTTATTTTGTCCTACCTGATTACAATATTTAGTAATTATCAGGTTGATTATTAGTTTGCCTAAATAAATAATTTGTTTCTTTATTCCAGGAGCAGCCAGCACGTTTTCATATGTAAAGTTATACTTTGTAAAATTTCACTCCTTTTGATTTTTTATTATTCAAGTTCCTAGTTATGCTACTACAGGTGGCAAAGTCAGTTTTTTGATTAGGGTCACTCTGCATTAATATGATCTAATTAACAATAAAATTTGTATATAATTATTCTTAAGGAAGGGACATAGTAATGCACATTTTCTTGACCTCTTTAGATTTAACAGACTGTGCAAGTGACCATGTCATTTTATTTTGATTTCTTTTTAATTATGAACAATCACAATGTAGTTTCACAAAATGTAGTTCTTCAAAGTCTATTTCGTGTGCCTGTATATAGACTTTATTGCAATGAAAGAACAAAGCTGTAGATATAGATATACTTTAATAAATGTCTGCTCCTTTTTAAAGTAAATCACAGTTTTTCATATGGTCATGAAAATGTACGAGACAACAGCTAAGTGTCTGATGTGGGAAATTTTTCCTAGGATTGGAGTGTATACAGCACTGATATCAGATAATTGTACCCAATTTCATGAAAAATCAGTTCCATTTTGCTCTATGCTTGACATAGACAATAGAACCTTGTGTCCACACTCATATTCATTGGTGGATAGGTTGTATGGGCTGTTGTAGACCAAATTAAATACAATTTGCTGGGCCATATGAAACTTTGGATAGATTTGTGACTAAGTTTAGGAGTTCTAGAGGCAAATCATAGTTGCTTAGACTTCATGTTGTACAGTGGGAGATAAAATGTTCATGTGTTTAAAATAATTAACCAAATTGGTGTAGTTTTGTTTCTAAACAGATCCTTGTTTTAGATGTGATCTCTTGTTCCAGTCAAAGCCACTAAAGGAATGTATGTCAGTAACTCTTGATGACTGCAAGTACATTAAAGATCATAAAAGGAAGTGGAAGAATTCACAATTCAAGTGTCCATTTAGATCCACATTTGTGACAGTGACATTTTCCATTTCTATAGTAGTCAAAGTCTGACTGAGATTACCAAGAGTGTTATTCACATAAGTGCAAGTGGAATACATACAAGAGACTGTTGCAGACAAAGACATTGGAAGTATTTCAGTAATGGACAATGCTAATTAATTATATGTGATACTTTGTATGTAGAGACTTACTGTTGTTTTGTTTGTTATATATGTTATAAGTATTATTATTGTGAACACCTTAAGGTGGAACTTTGGTCAGAAAATTAATTCCTGCTGGGTTACTTGAGGCTGACCCCTTTTGCAGGTGTAGCTATGAAGCACAGTAAAAAAATAAGTGCCTATACTGTTTAAAATCCACTGTTCCACCCTGCTCTACACAGGCTCAGTTGTGCTCTATTTTTTTGCAATGAATAAAATCTAGAGGCCAGTTTGCTGACAGCCTGAAATTCTACTGCTGCTCAAAGGTTCTGGGCTTCAGTAAAATGGTAGCATAATAATTAATGTGGAATGTATTTTTCTTGCTAATGAACCTTATTTTATCACATTTTTGTGAGTAGAGTTCCACTTTGAGTAAATGTTCAATCATTATAAACAAATAGTTTTATCATTTTTTGGAAAAAAAAAAAAGTGGGGAGGTGTAATGTAATGAGTATGACATTATCGCTAAAGACTGTATGCTATTGATGCTTTATAGGATGTGTTATGATATTTGTCTTGATTTTGTTTTATAATTTATGTTTTAAGACACAGGAGAGGTAGGCTACTAACTTAGACAGTATAGCAGTGACTGACAGAAGGGACCCATGCTGACTGTTATTGTATAATATTCTGCAGTATAGTATGTGCAGAAATGGACAAAAAGTGAAATGGTTTTGGGTTTAGCAAACTTTGTGGGAAGACTACAAAATTAAAACTAATGAAATTTCTGGACTGACTATATTGACAGTATGACATGACCAGGGTAATAGTGACTGATAGTTGGAGTCAAGATTAAGAAATTATAAGAATTTTACAATTATTGTATGGGAAATAGTATAGGTTGGGAAATGAAAAAAGAATAGTCTATATAAAATACTTTGTAGTGAAAACATGTACTTCAAGGGATTTATAATAATAAATATTATTAATATTGTAAGAGTATTGTATTGTGATAAAACTATATAGATACATGTATATTATTTTAGCGGATGTTGTAGAAATAAAAGGAACACACTAAATTAAGTTATTAAATAAAATAAGAGTGTAGGAGCCATTGCTTTGTAGGTTGCCCTGAAATGTTTGCAGAGACCTATTGTATCCTGACACTGACTTTATTTTTATTTTTATTTTTTATAACTATATTTTTGAAGTGTATTTTATATCCAGACAAATATCGGGTGATCGCAGAAGACATGATGCAACTTGTTACAAGTGTTAATTGCTACAAAGGAAGGATTTCATGCAATAAAGGAACATCTGAGACTTGTACCCTTGCAGAACAGATATGCACTGAACTTGTGTCTTACAGCATCCAAAGCAGCTTGTGCTATGATACTGGACCAGCAAATGATGATGAAGGAGATCTCTCCAGACACATCAAGCACTTGGCTAAGCTGAAAAGACCTATGCAGGAAAAGGCAGAGCCTTATGGGACTGAGTCTGCTGAATGGTCCCTGGAACCACATACTTGGCTTTCATTCACTAGCTGAACAGATTGTTCCTCTTTCCTGTTATCCTTGATGTGATGTTGCTGAGTAACTGTTGCCTGTTGCAAGAAGTTTGTGGCAAGAATGATCACAATGCCACTGAGATTGACAACTATGTTTTCCGTGCCACATATGGAGAAGGACTTTGCAGCTACAGAAGAAGATGCAGTGTTATTTTTTGGACTGATTTATTTATTTATTTTTATTTTTGGACTGATTTATTTTTATTTTTTTTTGGACAATTTATGTGATCAGTGTTGGGTGCATGGGGTCTCTGAAGAGCATGGTGGGTGATCTGTACTGTAATTGTTGTGAGGCTTATGCCTCAACAGGGGGGAAATGTTGTGGAATCTCATATTAGCCAATGTATTTCATATTATATATATTGATTTGCATATATTTGATTGATAAATATTATTATTATTATTATTCATATTATTATATAGTAGTGGTTTTATCAATATTATTATTCAATAAGTAAAGCAACAATAATTAATCTTTTAATAATGTATACTGTGTTTTCCATAGATTTAGAAAGTCTTCATTTATAAGTGTTGAACTTTAAATGACCTCTGCTTTATGACAAGTACTTGTAAACAGGTGTTCTCGAAAATGTATTAAGATAGTCTACTGGATGAAAGTTCATTAGAATAGATTCAAGTTATGTAGAATGGTCTCAGACAGATAAGAAAACAGGTGGTTAAAATAATTAGGTGGAATACAGGAAAGTTAAGTACAGAACATTAATTAAGTTTGACAGGGTCAAACAAAGGTCTGCTTGTGCCCTCATTAAAACTGTTAAAATACATGCATATAGTGAAACATATAAAACATCTGGTGGGGTTATTGAAAGTTAATTGTCTCAAAGTTGTAAATCTGCAAATCCTTAAAGCTAGTTAAATCTTATCAAGATAAGGAGAGTTTGATAACACAGCTGGGTGCCAGACTGTCTCTATACAGGTGTTTTTAATTGGACAAAAACAGTTATAAATCACTTTAATGAACATATAGGAATTTTGGGAATAATTAAGTTTGTCTGGTTGTAGAACAGGTGTCAGATTTATGGTTGGTTACTTTGATGTAGATCTTAGCGACCAATCATAGGTAAGAAAGATAGTTGAGATAAGACTTGTGAAATGGTATATAAATGCAAGCTCTGCAATTGTTAGACGGACAAGTCAGATAGGAGCTCATAAGGCTGAACTCTATGTATGCTGCCCTATTGCACGGGTCATAGAGGTCAGAACCAATGGGCAAGTATCTGTCCTAACTTGTCCCCTCGGACAGGTCAGATAGGAGCTCATAAGGCTGAACTCTATGTATGCTGCCCTATTGCACGGGTCATAGAGGTCAGAACCAATGGGCAAGTATCTGTCCATAACTTGTCTCCTCGTACGAGTCAGAGAAGACTTCTTAACTTGTTCCAGAATGTGGTCTCAGGTGAATTTCCCTCAAGAACTTGGTCGAGCTGGAACCCAGAACTCTGTGAGGGGACCAGATGACCGGCAGATCGGCTGGTCCCTATCAGGTGAGAGGTTCCCAAAAATTGGCAGTAAAGACCCATTCTGGTTCAAGGTGAGAACAATTCACAATCGTTTCAATTTGGTTAGAGGATAAGAATATTTATATCTAATATGCTTGCATTGTAAGAAACTGTATAAATTAGACCTGTATATTGTAATATTTTGAACATAAACCTGTATGTTATCAGCTGTTAATAAACCTGCATTGCTTAAGTTCTGCCTGGTTCGATACTTTACTATTCTACTTCAGTACTACTAAATAATAAATAAAATCAATTGTGCTTGTGCTAAAAATGTGAATTGAAAAAAATATGAATATATATAAACTGAGTATAAAATATAAAATGTGCAGAAATATTAAACCATAATTAGTATGCTAATAAAAACATACATGTAAAAATAGATGTGCAATCCTTATATATAAAATTCACAAAGTGCATCCACATAAAAGTGCAATCCTTATATAAAATGCTGAAAGTGCCTTCAGGCACGTGATCCCTATGCCAAATACGCGTCGGGGAGGGGTAGGACGGAGCTGTCAGCAGGGAAGGAGAGGAATATACACTACACCGCACGCCATACGAGCCGCTGCTAAACAAAATACACCTGTATAGTTTGGTGCACTGTAGCACCTGCATACTGTGAGTACCCTCCTGGAGGAACTTCTTTTACTTTAAATAAATCCCTTACTATATTACACCATGGAGCTTTCTTTTTCTCTTTTATGAATGATGTTTTACCTGTGAGGATTGGACATACATCATTGCATCCTGAGTGAGCCCAGGAGTGGCCCCAATGCGTGTTTTGACACTGTTTAACTACCGTGTCACACGAATAGAGGTGAGCGCAAGCACAAGTGGGGGATCACGGGAGAGCACATCCAGCTTGTTGTGATTTGGACACTTTTCAGGAGAAGCATGATGAACACTTAATTCATGGACACTGTTTTCTTGCACTTCTTTGTTTCAGTTTGAATCTGCTGATCGTATTTTGTTTGGACACTTGATTGTCACAGGATTTGCACTTATTAATTAGGTCTATATTCATGCATGATGCACTTTCAGCATTTTATATAAGGATTGCACTTTTTTGTGGATGCACTTTGTGAATTTTATATATAAGGATTGCACATTATATATATATATTTTTACATGTATGTTTTTATTAGCATACTAATTATGGTTTAATATTTCTGCACAGTTTATATTTTATACTCAGTTTATATATATTCATATTTTTTTCAATTCACATTTTTAGCGCGAGCACAATTGATTTTATTTATATTCAAATACACGGAATGAAACGTGGTGAAGTGTTTGCTGCTTTAAATATAGTTGTTTTACTCCTTAGAGGCATTGGTCCACTTGTGGCTCGCAAGAACCCCACCTGTTTGTTTCTACTAAATAATAAGCCTACTCACAAGACACCTTTTCTGAACCCAGTAACCCATACCGACCTCCTCTTCTGAACCCTGTTTTGGTGTTCCCGAAAACACTTCTTCCCCCTACCCTTCCTGTGGTGCAACACCGACATCCTCTTCTGACCCCCCCCTTCTAGTGAACCCTGTTTTGGTGTTCCCCTATTTACTTCTCTCCCCTACCCATGGTCCAACACCGACCTCCTCTTCTGCCCCCTCCTCTCCTGAACCCTCTTTTTACCCCTGCACGGTCATTGGGACCGTCCCAGGTTTGGCCCCAGAGACCTTGGTATGGCAGCGCCTAAGTTCCTGCCCCTTCATTGGTCAAGTCTGGATGTAAAAGTGCTGCCAGATGGTCTAGGGAAAATTTAGAAGACTAGTAGATCCTATCAGATGAAAAGGGACACATCCCTACTCCCCCCCCAACCCCTTTTTGGTGTTGCCGTACCCACCCAGGCTTCACCTCCCCCCCCCTTTCTGAACCCCTTATCTGTGTTCCCCCAACTACCTCCTCTTCTCCTCCCACTCTTGCTGAACCCTATTTCAGTGTTCCCCCCACCCATCGCACTGCTCTTCTCCCCAAACCCTTTTTGGTGTTTTCCTACCCACCCAGGGTCGTCTTTAAGGCAGGGCAAATGGGACAGCTGCCCTGGACCCTGTCATTGTTGTGGGGCCCAAAGCAGCTGCCTCATACTTGCCAACTTTCCCAGTTTAAATTTCCTCATCCCTTGAGGTTTTAGTCTCATGCTGTGTCCTAATATCTCAGTGTGAAGTTCTGTTATTATTGCTGCCCAGCTCTGTCTTGTTGTTGTGTACAGATGACTCACCTGCAGACCCTGTGTTTACAGGTAAATGCCGCCATTAATATGTAAATAACAGCGGCATTCATATGTAAATAGTGGCAGACCGGCAGCATTCTATGTAAACAGAGGTGGTATTCATATGTATATCATGCCCCCCTGAGGTCATATCCCCCATCACCTATACTGAATTCTACCCACTGGGGAAATAAAGGGGCATGCTTGAAAGTCCTGCCTACAACTGTGGTCATTAAGCCTAACATTTGCCTGATCTGCAAAGGTAAGCAAATTAGTGGGGGGAGGTTAGGGTGCGGTGTGCAGAGCTAGGCAGAGAAAGAATTACAGTTTGGGGTGCACAGGTGAGCAAGGTCCAGTCCATGGTGTGCAGCCAGTGAGGAGATGATGTGCTGTAACCTCTAGCAACCAATCAGTAAGCAGTAATGATGTGCAGTAACCAATCAGTGAGCAGTATTGATGTACAGTAATCTCTAGCAACCAATCAACAAGCAGAAATCATGTGCTGTAACCTCTAGCAACTAATCAGTGAGCCGAATTGTGTGCTGTAACCTCTAGCAACCAGTCAGTGTCAGTGAGCGGTAATGATACACTGTAACCTCTGACAACCAATCGCAATCACTGTCTGATCTTATTCAGTAAACTGATTTTGAGTCTAACTGCTATTTATTGTATGTCTCAGAGCAGGTGCAGAGCAAAACTGCATGGGGGGCCCCAAGAAATTTTTTGCCCAGGGTCCAATCAATATTAAAGACAGCTCTGTACCCGCCTATGCTCCACTTCCCCCCCACCCTTCCTGAAGCCCTTTTAAGTGCTCGCCCACCTACCTCCAGTTTTGCTGTTCATCCCTTGTGATAGCAAAAAAGTTGATTCAAATTACATAAATAAAAACAAAAGATCAGCGTATCTAATTTAAACAAAACGTTGTCGTGCAAACACATACGTAGGTCCAGCACGCGTATGTTAACAGTAATCGCACCACACATCTGAGGTATCGCCGCAAACGTCAGACCGAGGGCACTAATAATCCAGCAATAATTCTAGCACCAGACCTCCAGTGTAACGTTAAACTGGCAGCCTGTAAAGAAGCATGGGAATGTTAACCCATGACATAGTAGATATCTATTTAATTGGCGCAATATCATTTTTATATTTTAGTCAAAAATTTTGGGCTTAGATTGGGTTTGATGAATGAAATGCATTAACGTGTATTGCAATAATAATTCTGCCACTGGACCTCTTGTGTAACTTTAAACTGGTAGCCTATAAAGTTTTACCTATGGGTAAGTTAAAAACACAATTTTTTTCTCCAGGGCCTTTGATAAAAAATAAGGAATGGTGTTTGGCGGTTCTAAGTAATTTTTTTGCAAATGCTAATTTTTGCTTTCCTCTTCTGCCCACACTGGGCTAGATAGGTGATCCTCTGCACCCAATCCCCCAATATTACTGAGCCCAAGCAATTCAATACCTTTCCCCAACTTCAAATTCAGCAGGTGGTTAAGGTTAGATAGGCTGCCCTAAAAAACACATCATAAAGTCCCAGCATTTTCAGAAGCATCACAAACACCTCGGGCGGTGGCGCAAGTGTTAGAGCACCGGGCTCGTAAGTGAGAAGTCACTAGTTCAAATCCCTTGACCGGTATGTGAGAGAATGTAATTCGGTTTCCCTATAGCACAGGCTCAAAAAAATGAGTAAGGGAGCTGGCTGGTATATGTGGCGATCAAAGGAGACCCTGAGGGAAGAAAGTATCCACAGTATCCCTTAAGGGGTGGAGCGGGTTGTCAGGGCTGAGATGCACTGGGTGTATATAGCTGGAGGAAGTGTAATTAGTGGGGGGGGGGCTTGTGTGGAGGGGGGTTGAATAGGAAACACAGTTCAGCAAGTATAGAGGGATTGGTGCAGGCAAGGTTGGGGTGCCCCATAGAAAAAGGGATGAGGTTGACATAGTAGCATGGAGCGGCTGAAGAGGGATGCATGCCTGAGGTTGGTTCCATAGAAGTGTGGCAGGTGGCAGTGGGTGTGGCAAAGAGAGAAGGGAAGGCTATCGGTGGAAAAATAAAAAGGGGGTTTTGGTGAAAAAGGGGTACTACTAAATAATAAGCCTACTCACAAGACCCCTTTTCTGAACCCATACCGACCTCCTCTTCTGAACCCTGTTTTGGTGTTCCCCAAAACACTTCTTCCCCCTACCCTTCCTGTGGTGCAACACCGACCTCCTCTTCTGACCCCCCCTTCTAGTGAACCCTGTTTTGGTGTTCCCCTATTTACTTCTCTCCCCTACCCATGGTCCAACACCGACCTCCTCTTCTGCCCCCTCCTCTCCTGAACCCTCTTTTTACCCCTGCATGGTCATTGGCACCGTCCCAGGTTTGGCCCCAGAGACCTCGGTATGGCAGCGTCTAAGTTCCTGCCCCTTCGTTGGTCAAGTCTGGATGTAAAAGTGCTGCTAGATGGTCTAGGGAAAATTTAGAAGACTAGTAGGTCCTATCAGATGAAAAGTGACACATCCCTACTCCCCCCCCAACCCCTTTTTGGTGTTGCCGTACCCACCCAGGCTTCACCTCCCCCTCCCCCCCTTTCTGAACCCCTTATCTGTGTTCCCCCAACTACCTCCTCTTCTCCTCCCACTCTTGCTGAACCCTATTTCAGTGTTCCCCCCCACCCACCGCACTGCTCTTCTCCCCAAACCCTTTCTTGGTGTTTTCCTACCCACCCAGGGTCGTCTTTAAGGCAGGGCAAATGGGACAGCTGCCCTGGGCCCTGTCATTGTTGTGGGGCCCAAAGCAGCTGCCTCATACTTGCCAACTTTCCCAGTTTAAATTCCCTCATCCCTTGAGGTTTTAGTCTCATGCTGTGTCCTAATATCTCAGTGTGAAGTTCTGTTATTATTGCTGTCCAGCTCTGTCTTGTTGTTGTGTACAGATGACTCACCTGCAGACCCTGTGTTTACAGGTAAATACCAGCATTGATATGTAAATAACAGCGGCATTCATATGTAAATAGTGGCAGACCGGCAGCATTCTATGTAAACAGAGGTGGTATTCGTATGTATATCATGCCCCCCTGAGGTCATATCCACCATCACCTATACTGAATTCTACCCACTGGGGAGATAAAGGGGCATGCTTGAAAGTCCTGCCTACAACTGTGGTCATTAAGCCTAACATCGGCCTGTTCTGAAAAGGTAAGCAAATTAGTGGGGGGAGGTTAGGGTGTGGTGTGCAGAGCTAGGCAGAGAAAGAATTACAGTTTGGGGTGCACAGGTGAGCAAGGTCCAGTCCATGGTGTGCAGCCAGTGAGGAGATGATGTGCTGTAACCTCTAGCAACCAATCAGTAAGCAGTAATGATGTGCAGTAATCAATGTTTGGCGGTTCTAAGTAATTTTTTTGCAAATGCTAATTTTTGCTTTCTTCTTCTGCCCACACTGGGCTAGATAGGTGATCCTCTGCACCCAATCCCCCCATATTACTGAGCCCAAGCAATTCAATACCTTTCCCCAACTTCAAATTCAGCAGGTGGTTAAGGTTAGATAGGCTACCTCAAAAACACATGATAAGGCCCCAGCATTTTCAGAAGCATCACAAGCACCTTGGACGGTGGCACATGTGGTAGAGCCCCGGGCTCCTAAGTGAGAGGTCATTAGTTTGAATCCCTGGACTGGTATGTGGGAGAATGTAATTCAGATTCCCTAAAATAAATGAGCGAGGGAGCAGGCTGGTACATGTGGCGATCAAAGGAGACCCCCCAAGGGAGGACAGTATCCCTTAAGGGGTAGAGTGGGCTGTCGGGGCCAAGAGGCACTAGGTGTGTATAGCTGGAGGAAATAGAATTAATGGAGGGAGCTTGTATAGGAAACACAGTTCAGCAAGCATTGAGGGATTGGTCCAGGCAAGGTTGGGGTGCCCCACAGATACTGCTTGTGTCAGAAACCATGAATCAGACTGAGACAGAAGTACAGTTAAATCACACTTGTTTAATAATAATGAGTAAATATAGTCAAAACATAGCCAGAGTTCAGAATCTGGAACAGATAGTCAGACAAGCCAAAACATCAGGGAGCCAGAGATGAGCATAGTAGAACAGCAAGCAGGATCTGGAGCCAGAAGGAATGTTGGCCAAGCAAGCCTTTAACAGGAACACAGGAGAGCGTCTCTAGAGATGAGGCAAAGGCAGAGATCATCTGGGCTGGATGGCTTAAGTAGGTAGGACTGACAAGCAGGATATCATCAAGAGAAGAAAACTGGCAATTAGCCGACAGCTGAGCGGCCAGCTTTGAGAAGGAAGGGCTGAGGCCAGCCCTGACAGCTTGCTAAATGATCCTGAGCCTGATTCCTGCCTATGCCTTCTCTTTCTGTCCCCCATTTGTTCCTGATACCAGTCTTGACTTTTCCTTACACCTCCAGTTTTGCCCTATTGATCTGTGTTCCTCATTTTGTATATATTGTATTATAGTGCCATGGGGCCATGCTGCAACCGCGTGCAATGCACTCAGTGGTAGTGCTCTAGGTAGAGGGTAGGCAGCAAGGATAGGCAGACATATTGTCTCCTCACCACTTTCATGTCAGATTGCTTTTCAGAGGTGTTACGGTCCTTGTCGCTAGAGTAAGCAAGGCCTTACTGTCTGCTGCTTGGCAATACAGCTCACTCAGGAGATAAACATAGAGAGAACCCAGTACTCTAATGGACATCACCTTTTTCTTGACTCAGAACTGAAAAAAAATGGGAGGACCGCACTAGTCCATAAAATAATTTATTCTGCAATAAAAAGTCAACACGTTTAGGGGGCTCGACACTTCCTCCTTCATGGGGGCTTGTAGACTGATAACATTGGGTGAGGAATATTGTCCAGGGCTGTAAGTAAGTTGGAACCCCAGTAAGTATATACAAATCATGCAGGCACTTGGAAGGAGAGCCTTTTTCTGCTGAAGTACACTATATTGTAAAAAGTATTAGGACGCCTGCCTTTACACGCACATGAACTTTAATGGCATCCCAGTCAGTCTTAGCCGTAGGGTTCAATATTGAGTTGGCCCACCCTTTCCAACTATAACAGTATCAACTCTTCTGGGAAAGCTGTCCACAAGGTTTAGGAGTTTGTCTATGGCAATGTTTGACCATTTCCCAGAACCGCATTTGTGAGGTCAGGCACTGATGTGTGATGAGAAGGCCTGGCTCACAGTCCCCACTCTAATTCATCCCAAAGGTGTTCTGTCGGGTTGAGATGAGGACTCTGTGCAGGCCAGTCAAGTTTCTCCACCCCAAACTCACTCATCCACACTATATTGGCAAAAGTATTGGGCCACCTCTCCAAATCATTTGGTGGAGGGGGGATTATGGTGTGGGGTTGTTCTTCAGGGGTTGGGCTTGGCCCCTTCATTATAGTAAAGGGAACTTTTAAGGCATGAGCATACCAAGATTTTGGACATTTTTTCATGCTCCCAACTTTGTGGGAACAATTTGGGTATGACCCGTTCCTGTTCCAACATGACTGCGCACCAGTGCACAAAGCAAGGCCCATAAAGATAGATGAGCGAGTTTGGAGTCCTGACCTCAACCCGATAGAACATCTTTGGGATTAGAGCGGAGACTGCGAGCTAGGCCTTCTCGTCCAACATCAGTGCCTGACCTCACAAATGTACTTCTGGAAGAATGGTCAAACATTCCCATAGGCACACTCCTAAACCTTGTGGACAGCCTTCCCAGAAGAGTTAAAACTGTTATAGCTGCAAAGGGTGGGCCAACTCAATATTGAACCCTATGGACTAAGACTGGTTTGCCATTAAAGTTCATGTGTGTGTGTGTAAAGGCAGGTGTCCCAATATTTTTGACAATATAGTGTAGCTTAGTTAGAATATGCGGAGAAGTGGGAGTGAGCACACAGAATGTACAGTAACACTGTGCACATGTACCTGGTAGTTAGATGCACCATTAGTATTTCTTTCACAGAGAGGGTTTTGGCTTCTCTGCAGTTAGTATGGAGCCCTCTTATATAGCTATATTAAAAATAAACCAGTGCATCTGATCACAAGGAATATTTATTTCCTTAGAGTAAATCTCATTAGCTCGCCCAGCGTTCTAAACCCCAGGATGTCAGGAAAAAAGGCAAATTAGGTTCAGTTATGAGTCCATTGCTATTAACAGTTCAAGAGCAACTTCAGGCAACAAGTGTTGCCAATCATTGAACTTTTACAGTGCCTTGAAAAAGTATTCATACCCCTTGAAATTTTCCACATTTTGTCATGTTACAACCAAAAACATAAATGTATTTTATTGGGATTTTATGTGATAGACCAACACAAAGTGGCCCATAATTATGAAGTAGAAGGAAAATGATAAATGGTTTTTAACATTTTTTACAAATGTGGCGTGCATTTGTATTCAGCCCCCCTGAGTCAATACTTTGTAGAACCACCTTTTGCTGCAATTACAGCGGCAATGTAAGTCAATAAAAAGAACAATAGAACTTAAAGAAGAATCAGGAAATTTATTCCGATAACTAATGACTAGGGATGGGCTGAACGACCCCCTGTTCGGTTCGCACCAGAACTTTTGAACATCGCAAAAGTTTGGAACCGAATAAAGAACCCCATTGAAATCTATGGGGACCCAAACATAAAAAATAAAAAGTGCCCATTTTGAATGCTTATACGAAAGTAATTGGGCATACAATGGTTATGGGGGTCTGGGTACTGCCCTGGGGGACATGTATCAATGAAAAAAAAGTTTGTAAAATAAAGTAATTTTTAGATGAGGAGTGATTTATTGATGCTTAAAGTGAAAGCATAAAAATGAAAAATTCCTTTCAATATAGTGCCTGGGGGATCCCCTTATTCCACCTGTAAAGTGGCACATCTGTACTATGTATTGAAGCTGCTGCAGCAATAATTGCATTTATAAAGCCCAAAAAAATGGCATTTTCCCTGCAAGCTTTCTTTATTTTGTAGGCAATGGCTTGCGGAGCCAGTCTGTATGATGAGGCCAAAATGTAGAGCACTGGGAACAAAATTAGAGGTTTTTGGATAAATTCTGGTGTCTCCACCACAGACTTTGGATTTCTACTTCTGTAATGGGTGCAGAAAAATTGGTCTTTGGGTGTCGGTGGTGCGTTCACCCTATAGAGGTACTCTTGATGAAAGCAAAAATTGGCCTTGCTGTCAAAAATTGTAATGATATGCACCTGTCAAACAGGTGCATAAAAAATGGTCTTTGGGTGTTAATTGTGCCCATGAAACCTTCACCAAAAACATTCTTCCAGATGAAATCAACACCTATAACAAGCCTAGAAGTCCTGCAGAGATTCCACATCCCAAAAACACTTAATCGGGGACATCAGCATCAGGGGCTTCATAGCTGCTGGTAATCCAGGACTGATTCATTTTGATAAAAGCTAGACGGCCCACGGAGTCTGTGGACAGATACGTTCTATGATCAGTAACAAAACCTCCAGCAGCACTGAATGCCCGTTCGGAAAGCACGCTGGATGCAGGGCAGCCAGTGGTCTATTCTCTTGACCCAGTAAGCTAGTGGATCATCGACTGCAAAGCTATCCATCTCTGTTTTCGCCCCTAGATAATCGTCCACCATGTGATGCAGATGCTGCCGATGGGATGTGGAAGCTGACAGCCTTGGGCGGCGAGGACCAAAAAAATTGAGAAATGCATCACTTAGGCAGCTGTCTTCTCCACCGCTCCTCTCTTGACCAACAGAAGCCTCAAAACTACATTTTTCACAACACTGTAACCTACCAGAGTCGGAAAAAGCATTAGATAAACTCCTCTTTAAGGTCTCCTCAAGAGATTTCATCTTCTGCACTCTCTGTGGGGACGGGATGAGTTCTGAGACTTTCCCCTTATAACAGTGATCAAGGAGGGTTGCCAACCAATAGTGATCCTTTCCTTTTATGCCACGTATTTTTGGGTCCTTTCGCAGGCTTTGAAGCATGAGGGAGCCCATGCACCACAAATTTGCGGAGGCATGGGAAGCAGACTCCTCGGGGTCACTGAGGATTATAGTATCTGGAACTGCCTCCTCCCAGCCACGTACTATTCCCAAGGGTTCTGTGGATGGAAAACCATCTCTTACTGTTTGACATATGTCTTCCTCTGCTTCATTGCCTCTGAAACTACCAGAATCCTCCTCCTCCTCCTCTTCTTTCTCCTCTTGTGTGTTCTGTGGCATGGGAACAATGGTGTCTGCATAAAGTGGGCCTTGAGAGGAAAGGAAGTCCTCCTCTTCATCCCGCTGCTCTGCCTCAGGTGCCCTGTCCATAGTGCCATGCAAAGTCTGCTCCAGCAGGAACACAACAGGGATTGTGTCACTGGTGCATGCATTGCCACGGCCCACCATCCTTGTGGCCTCCTCAAATAGGGACAGTACAGTGCTAGTGTAGTGTGTTTTTTTGTTACAGCCAGTGCAGGTAAATTTAGGCAGGCTTAGCTGTGAGCTTGGCCTGTTTGTTTTGATCTGGGGGCTGGGGAGTGGTTTAATGTAGCAGCAGGTGACTGACATGTACTCTATCTGTCTGGTGCCTCCTTTGTTTCCAGAGGGTTCTAGAAAAGAGGTAGGGCAGAGAGTGAGAGTTACATGGAGTATGTCTGGGAGCCCTGACCAATCCTCAACTAGGATTGGCGGGGGCAGGCCTCCTATATATACTCATGGTCAGCCTGCTGGGGAAGGTTGTTGTCGGGTGGAAGAAATGAATGATGGAGTGTTAGACTATCTTGGCCCTTGAGGGAATCCCCTATCTGGGGGGGCGTGAACTCAGGTCTGGAGCTTGGACGCTGGGAATGAGTCCCTCTCTACACGGTCATTGAGAGGTGTCCTGGAACAGGAGCAGGAGGAGGACAGTTGGGAGCACTGCCGGGCAAGTCATTCAGGAGGGATCCATGTCTGAGTCGGTGAGTGAGAAGCACAGTAAGAAGCTCTGGGAGAGACATGCCAGGATTGGATGTGGAGCCAGAGGGAAAGACTGTGGTGTTGATGAAGTGAAGTCGCTGCAGCCAGGAGGGTTGGCAGGATTTGCAATAGACTTTCTGGAAGCAGTAGTCCACCAAGTATCAGTTAGCACAATTATCCTTTTCATCTAAAATGGTTGCTACAACTAAGGGGTCTGCAGACCGCTGCCTGCAAAAGGCTACTGGGAAAATGTTAGGACTTATTCAGAGTGAGGCCTAGCCATGTGCTAACGGTGACAGGAATCTAGAATTGGACAATGGAGGAAAGCAAGTGATCTCAAGTAGTGTGCTGGAGGAGATGTGAAGCAGAAGAGATTGTCAATTTAGATTTCAACCAACTTTATTTCCATTAAGCAAGATTCATCATTTGGGCATTCTACAGTATGTCCCTTTTCCCCATCCAAGTTTAAGCCCCTAATAAAAACAAGTAAAAGACTGTTCATTGACTGGAAAAGTGTATCTGCAATGGATGTCTAACCAAGCAGGGTGATGCGTGGAGCTGAAACATGCAGCGACCCCACGGGGGCACTGCTACACATCCTTAATGAGCAGCCATTGGCCTGGGGAAAAAAAGCAGAGCCAGCCTGAGCCTGTCGTTGTGCCATACTCACTCGTTGACGGCCCTCTGCTGCATGTGCAGCCGCTGCAGCATTGCCAAAGTCAAGTTCCACCTGGTGGGCATGTCACAAATCAGGCGGTTTATGGGCAGGGGGAATACCCGCTGAATTTCAGCCAACCGAGCACTGGCTGTGTATTACCGCCTAAAATGGCTACAGGCTCTTCTGGCCTGCTTTAGCAGATCTTCCAACCCTGGGTACCTATTTAGGAAATGCTGCACCATCAAATTGAGGACATGTGTCAACTTTCCCTGCAGAGCTGCAAGAATCTCTGCTCTGGTGTGGTTCCTTTCCAATAGACACACTAGCTGAAGCACTGCATGGCACCTGGGGATGAGGCCTCTCCATCTCCCCTGGGGACAGGAACTCTATATCCCCTAGGGACAGGAACCCCATCTCCGGACCATGCTGGCTGGCAGGGCTATCATCAGCCACCCTTGGGAGCCAGGATGGGGGAGAGGGCAGTAAAATCGGAATCCCCAGCCACATGCTCCCTCAGGGTAAACTGGCTTTGTATTAATGAAGCCCGTAAAGTGAGGTAAACCTGAACTGTTATTATTACTATGTTAGAATTATTAGTATCTTAATTTATTATCAAAAGAAAGAGGAGGGGTTTTTAGGGACTTTGAGGAAATCATGACCTGGTAAGGTCACCCATTTCCATCCCTAGGAACTTTAAATGAAACCATGACCTGGTAAGGTCATGTATTTCCATCCCAGTCTATATCATGATAATTCACTCCTTCCTTAGACATTCCTCGGTTCCCATGCCTACCCTGGTTGGCGCCTGCTTTCGTCTCCGCGGGGCTCCCCGCCTCGGCTCCCGGTTGGGGTAACCTGGATGGCTTGCGGGGTCCCGCCGCTACACCATCAGTGCACAGTTTCCCAGTGAGTATATCCATATACCAGCTACGGGGGCTCACATACCACGCCCCCCATTATTATTGTTTTTGCCCATTTTTTGCTTATTTATCCTAATATACTTTCAGATACCACACGTGCTCGCTCCTGACGAGTGGCATGGAAGCCACGAAACGCGTTGAGCCACCATTCGCTGTGTTTAACTGTCTAATTAGTCAATTATACCATATTCTAATCCCCCCACAGGTCCAGCGAGGCCTTAGGTCCAGCAGGCACTACTGTTTCTAATATCAATTTTACCCAATTTTGATTGTGATGTACTAGGGAATTTGTCAAGGTGGAATCTTGAGTCATCATTACTCAATCTTTTATCCTTGTTACCTATCCATCATTTGTTTGAATATTACAATGTATGTTATATTATACTTATTTATGCATTAATTGTTTGACTGTATGCATTTTACGATTGTAACGTGTATGCTTGAGTATTATGTCAATAAATTTCTCTATGTTCATCCTATTACCTTCTTGCTGTCACATGCTTTAATTTATTATCAGGTGAATGTGGCCCTCCATGCATTCACATACATCGAATCTGGCCCTTAAGGGGAAAAAGGTCTCATAAGATGTACCTGTTTTTAACCACCTCTCAGTGAGTGCATTACTTTTAGAATAAATTTGTCTTCCAAATTGCTACACTCAGATTGGTGCTGCTTTTCTGTTCTTTTATGTCTTCATCCCAGAGTCTCTTCTGGTCTTCAGCGTGCTGCCTCTCCAGTGTAAGCTCAAAGACCATCATCCCATTTTCTGTGGCTACCACCCAGGACACATGAACTTTTATTTTGTTTTAAATCATTATTATCTTCTCACTGCCTCCTTACCTAGAACCTCAACTAATAGTGTTCCTTATTGGCCCTCCGAGTTCACCATCCATTGCCCCTTTTCTTACATATTATATATTTACAACTTTTGAATATAATTCTTGCCATCGTGTAAATTCTCCAATAAAGGTGTTTTTTGCTTTCGCTTCTGCCTTTGGAGTACCTAGTGCGACAATTATTGTTTTTTCTTTTTGTAACATGGACTTTGCGGATGACTGCCTTGCCCAATAATGCCACAACATTGCCTTCCACGTGATGGTAGAGAGCTGGAATGGCTTTTATGTGAAAAGAAATAGCAACTGGGAACCTGCCATTGTGGTACAGCACATTCTGCAAATTCACGGAAGGGGGCAGAATCCACCAGGCGGAAAGGCAGAAGTTGTAGAGCCAGAAGCTTTGATAAGCTTGCATTTAGACACTGGGCATGTGGGTGGCAGGGACTGTATTTTTTTTTCTGCTGCAGCAGATGGGGCAAAGAAATTTTCCAGCTATAGTCTACAGCTGGTGGTGTGCTGCTGGCAGATGTGCTGCAAGGACCTGGGACGCCCTGCGCTATACCATCATCCCTGTCAATGGAGGCTGCTGAGAGGTCATGATGTATAGCAGGGATAGACTGAGGTGAGTAAGGAGGAGGGACTGATTTGGGCTCTTTTGTGTGGCTTTTCGGTGCTCTTGCCAACGGGCTGAGTGGTGGGAGGTCAAATGCTTTGTCAAGCATGTGGTACCCAAATAGTTGGTGTTTTTGCCACGCTTAATGTGCTTGAGACAAAGTTTGCAAATAGCAACAGCGCAATCGGCTGCACATGTACTAAAAAAGGCCCAGACAGCTGATCTGTGGGAAGAGGGGCCAGGAGATAACAGCTCCAAAATGTGATGGAATAGGGTGGCTGCTCTCTACACTTCGATGATGGCAATACGCTACGGCTGGGAAAACATGAATACCAATTTGTGTACCAGTGTTCTCCCCTCTCTGTAGGCTCATGTTCCTGCCTTCCTCAACCTCAGAACCAACATCTGAATCGAGTAATGGCTGTGCATCGTCAAGGAGCAAGTGGCTGATGCTGTGTTCAAATAACTCTGCTGACTCCTCCATGTCTGATGCTGGGGCTATGGCAGGAATAACTGTGGACAAGGAGGCAGATTTTGCCACTTTGGCAGCTACAGGGGACTGTGCACTAGTCTCTGCTTGGGTGATGGAGGATGAGGGTGGTTTAGTAAGCCAGTCCACCACCTCCTCTGCATGCTGTGGCTGGATAGCACAAGCAACATCACTAAACAGAGGAAATTATGCCCTGCCTGAGGACTGACCACATCCACCTTTGCCTGTGGACACATACGCTGCTGGTCCCCTTACAGTGCCATGGGAACGTCTGCCTCTCCTTGCTGTCCTCCCAGACATGATGGGGTGAGTGGGGGGGGGCGCTTATTAACAAAATGTAATAAAGATGTGTAAATGTGTATGTGGATGCACTTTAATCAATGGAAAGTGGTGTTTGGTGCACTTTAATTTGAGTATTTACTACACAGATACACTCCATGGATACACTATAATATACTGCATCAAACGTGCAGTAACAAACAGAACTACTATATGGAGTTAAACTTGCAGTCACGCAATGAAATATATGGCGTTAAACGTGCAGTAACGCACAGAACTACACGGCATTAAACCTGCAGTAAGGCACAGAACTATATAGCGTAAACTTGCAGTAATGCAATAAAATATAATGTGTTAAATGGTCACTACACTCTCACTGACTGAACTATCTCTACATTCACACTAATGTAAATGAATGGTCGGACAACACTCACACTGAACTATCCCTAGATGCACACTAAACTGATATTCTACACTGACAATAGAATCAGAATAGCACACTATAGGACACTAACTGGCTAATAGCACTGAACTGAGCCCTGTTCTATCTCTCTCCACGCCGCTATCACACTACAAATGGCCGCTATGGAAAGAATACTTTTATAGTGTGGGGCGGGATTAAGAGCAATGAGCCATGATTGGATACAGTCATCATGACAGCGTCCAATCATGGCTCTGACAGTGCTCTGTGCCCTGATTGGGCAAAGCTTTCATTGCTTCAACCAGTCAGGGTTTTTAATGCACTGTGCGTTGGCGCAGTGCATTGTAGTCGTTCGGCGGGCTGAACAAACAGTCGAACAGCCAAAGTTCACCCTGAACTCATGCTCGAGCTGAACCGTTCGCCCATCCCTACTAATGACCCTTGACCTGAAGTTTATATAATCTACTGCAGCCTGGATGTGCTTTTAAGAGGAACTGCGGCTTTTTTTTTACATGATTATGTGCTGTGCAACCTCCCTCTCATGGGTGTAGGTGAGCATGCGGGTGGTTCAGAGAGGACATGGCTAGAACACAAAACACATGTATTTTAATATGATTCAGATGTTGGAAGCAACATGGAGTGATCCTGCAGGGTGGCCAAGTGCATAAAGGTAATTCCAGGTTGCAAAGGAGCACCTACAGGCAAAGTCCTTACCTGTTAAAATGCTAATCTTTATGTATGATAGGTGTGAACCTCCAATTACAAAATTACTGCTGTGACTTTTACAGGGCCCATTCACAATTTGCCATTCTGGTTAACATTGCTTTGTTGCCTGTTACTGTGCATTTCATTGCGGCAGCCCATTTAAAGGAATTGACCGTCAAAGCAACAGAACAGACGCACCACAACACACAATAGCGCATTTCTGTGCATTGCAGTGTGCTGCAATGCATGTGCATCAAAGATGTGTTACCACAGTTCAGGGGTCTCCAAATTTTCTAGACAAAGGGCCAGTTTACTGTCTTTCAAACTTTAGAGCGGCTGAACTGTGGCCATTGGGAGTAGAAAATGTCCTGGTATCAGTGGGAGTAAGCAATTCCCCACCTTTGGTATTAGAGGGAAGAATAGTGGTCCATCATTGGTGTCAGTGGAAGGAATAGTAGCCCACCATTGGGGTGAATGGAATAGTACCCCATCGTTGGTATCAATGGGAGTAATAGTGTCCCATCACTGGTGTCAGTGGAAGCAATACTGCAGGGGTAGGCACGGACCAAGGCTGTGGTGGACATTTTCCAAAGTACAGACCTTAGTGAAAGACACCAAGGTACATTTCAAATTAAAACCATCAAAAAACACTCTGTCTACTCTCTGGTCTGGTTCTACAAGTACAAATATGTTTAAAATAACATTTATATAAAGACTACTTGTGGTATAGTCCATAGATCCCCCTTTAGAGCAGGCCATGGTCCACGAAGATCCCCCTTTAGAGCAGGCCAGGGTCCCCATAGATCCCCCTTTATAGCAGGCCAGGGTCCCCATAGATCCCCCTTTAAAGTAGGGTCCGTATAGATCCCCCTTTAGAGCAGGCCAAGGTCCCCATAGATCCCCCTTTATAGTAGGGTCCACATAGATCCCTCTTTAGAGCAGTCCAGAGTCCCCATAGATCCCCCTTTGGAGCAGAATCCCCATAGATCCCCCTTTAGAGTAGACCAGGGTCCCCATAGATCCCCCTTACATTATGATCCGATTCTGCTAGTGGAGCTATAGGAATAGGACACGTACAAGACTTACGAGGAAGCTAGGGGCCAGGGCACTGAGACCAGGCACAGGCAGATTTAGAGGAGGAAGTTCCATTCTCCTCCTCTGAAGGTCAGGGCCTGGGGGTGGAGCAAGCACCTGATTGGTTGATAGGATGGCAGCAGTCCTACCAACCAGTGGTGGGGGAGGTGGATCAGTGGATGCTGTGACTGTCAGACAGCATTGTCATCTGTCCTGCTCCTCTGACCAACTCCCAGTGGCCCAATGCAAAACGGGCAAAATGGGCGGGTGTGGACCCTGCAAGAACCGCTCACAGCCACCAGTGTCTATGTGTGGACACCTTGTTGATCCCTGCAATAGTGCTCCATCATTGGTGTCAGTGGAAGGAATAGTGCCCCATCATTAGTGTCAGTGGAAGCAATAGTGACCCATCATTGGTGTCAGTGGAAGGAATAATGCTGCATTGTTGGTGTCTGTGGAAGGAATAGTGCCCCATCATTAGTGTCAGTACAAGGAATAGTGCCCAATCGTTGGTGTCAGTGGAAGAAGTGGAATGCCACATCGCTTGTGTCAGTGGACTTTATCGGTGTCAGTTGGAGGAGTAGTGCCCGATCTTTGGTGTCAGTGGAAGAAATAGTGCTTCATTGTTGGTGTCAGTGGGAAATAGTGCCTTGTATCAGTGGGAGTGCCCCAAAGGGCAAGGATAAGCAAAGGCAAGCAAAAGGCTGCAGTTTGGAGACCACTGCCATAATGCATTGGGTTACCAGAGAAAGTAAATGGAACTACAATGCAAGGGGCAAGGAGTTGCAGTAACATGCCCGTTATTGCACATGTTACCCCAAAGCACCAGAGCACTGGTGTAATCAGGCCCTGTTTGTAGGTTGCAAAATTGTAGTTTCTTAAAAGTCAACTCCACCAAAAAATATATTGAGGGGCTTCTGTTGCTTTAACATTCAGCTTTGTATACGTTTCAGATAGTCAGCAGTAGATGTTTGTGTCCCCTTCCCCTCTCATTAGGCAAACATGATAGCAGCACTACTCGGCTTTGTAACAGTTATGAAAGTTAAATGGAACTGCTAATTCTGGACTTTTCACCACTGGGTCTCCTGAAATATACGAAATACAGTTCAATCTACCAGCAACCATGCAAAACCGACATACCAATTTTGAGATGTAGTTGGCCTTTATTACTTTCAAACAGTGAGAGGCCCCCTGCTTCACCGGACCTTTGCAAGTTCCTCCAAGCTCTGAACAGATGAATGTGGACCTCAAGGATTTCAGAGACCAACAGGTAGCTCTTGTTCTCAGATCTAATAATTACTAAACACAACAGTTTGGAACATAGTTGTCCAGCAATGGTCCCACGCAGCAGATTGGCAGTCCTATAACTGTTTCATTTTTCTCCTTGATTTCTAATCCTCCCAGGGTGTTTGTATCTGTGTAATATTGTGTGAATATTATGCAGCATGCTAAGACACTTTATAAATAAATCATCACAACCAGAAGAGGGTTTCGGAGTGACATTTCTTGGAAGCCACGTGCTGTTTCCTCCTCACTCTAGAAGCGGCGAAATGTCATCGTGCCTATTTGCCCCTGCATTAGGGCCCCCCGTTAATTGCGTTATTCAGTCACGTGGCTGCGAGAGACGGGAGACAGAAAAGGTCAGAGAAAATTGCACAGCTGTACAATTCGTCCAGAACCATTACATGTTTATTACATATTTAACAGAACGATACAGGAGGGTGCCCCGACTGGCGCAGCCAGCGGCACCCCCATATTCATCCACGTACAGAACAATGCACCTGCATAGCAAGGAGAAAATAAGACAGCCCTTAGAATCACATAAGTGCAGTTTAGTAGATGTAGGATGAGCTAGAGATAGGATTTGCTTCCAGATTGGAGTGGTTATAAGGACCCTTTGGATGCAAAGGTGAAGAGAGGGCATTGATCTTTAAAAGGTCATCCCATTCAAAAGTAATAATGCAATTAGGAATGGATGCAGGGACAGTGTATCACCAATCACCACCTGATCCTTATATTTCTTGGGGAACCTTTCCCCTCCTAGTTTTTGTTTTTTTCCTACCAGATTGTAGAGTAAATAGAAAAATCCAAAGGACAGTTGATGTTTAAGAGGGCAAGCTATGTGGGAGGAACATTGGACTGAAATGCAGAAATGTCACTTCCAGGGTTCCCACAAGATGGTGGATAGTTTAACCTGCAATCATCCATTAATCAACCATCAAAGAACATTTTGGGGGTCAACTGACCTCAACTAACTTAGCCCCAGCCATGCATTATTGCAGCCTTTCATATCTTTTTTTTACCCCAGAGGAATCCTTGAAATAATTTTTAGACCTTGAGGATCCCTGTTAATACTAATTCATTGTTGGTGTGTGGGCAACATGCCCCTTGCATTGGTGGTTAATAATGGGAAGAATACCTCCCTTACAGTGGTGGTCAGAATACAACCTCTACAGACAGCTAAAAGGATCATTGGTCTCATGCAGCTGTATCTGCCAAGTGGCACCGCCCCCATAACTATGTAGGCACCATCAAATGGGAGGTCAATCAACCACTGCACAAGGAACCTCTGGAGATCTCTAAGGTTCCAAAGAACCCCATTTGAGAATGGCTGTATTATTGGCTTCTCTACCATGTCGAAATAGTGGTCTTCAGTCCTATAATGGTATGTATTCAGTCCTTTAAGTACAGTCAGGCAAATTACAGTCACACTTTAGTCAAGATCATTATACTGACCATATTCTTCAAATGCAGTCATGGCAAGTACAGTCACGCAGCTCTTTGACACCAGTCAGAACAGTCATTCAGCCCTGCAACTATTACCAGTCTCTGTATAGCTACACTATATGATTACTACAGGCAGGCCTCTAACAGTCATAAAATTCTACAATTGTAGCCAGGCACAGTACAGTCACACAGCCCCCTAACTACAGTCACACAAAGTACACTTACCAGTAACTGCGTCGGAATCAGAAAAAAAGTCCAATAAAATACCAAAGTACTATAAAGTCGCATAGCCCTTTGTCAACTGTTGGACCCGGAGTCCTGTAATTGTAGTAAAAACCAATACATGTATACAGTACAGTGATCGAGTCAGTACAGTCCTACAAGTCAGGCACCCTGACTACAGCCAATCACGCAGTCCTGTGATTACAGTAAGAATTAGTACAGTCACAGAGCACTTTACCTGTAGTCAGTGTCAGGAAAGGAACATTCATGTAGCAGACGCACTGACCTGAGAAACCCTGCCTGTGGCCGGAATGCAGGTGCGCGAGAGCAAGAGCGTGCACATGTGAAAGAGCACATTTGCACCAGAAGGGTTATTTAAACTGCACTAGTGTAGTGTGTCAGTGCTGTTTGGTCTACTACGTGTCCGTGTTCTTGTTACCAGTGCCTGTTGATCTTCTGTTGCAGACCTGGTCTGCCTGAACGATGCCTGTACAAACCCCTGGCTTGTCCCTGGATTATGCTTTTGCCCGCTCCTTCTGCTCACCCATCCTGCTGTTACTGACCTTGGCCTGACTCCTGACTACCCTCCCTCCTGCCTCCTGCCTGAACCTGATTTGCTTGCTAGTTGCTAACCCAGACTGTCTGACTCTTGTGCCTATCCTGCTCTCCACTGGCTCCAGTTCTTCCACTAGCATTTCCGGTCCTGCCGGTCCTGCTGTCCCTGCGTTCCAGACACACACCAGCACCTGCCAGTGAGAGACTTACCAGGCACTCATGCAACTCTATGCTCCGTTATTTCTGGTCACCTTACCTGGGGCTTCAGAGCCAGGGCTGTAAGACAGGCATTCCTCAACCATAGGTGTGCGCAGCCTATTGCATTAGGGTGTGCACCCCAAAGCTCAAATACATATGCATGTGTATATGTACTGATGCTGTCAGTAGGGCAGTGGACAGTGTCAGTAGTTTTATTTTTATTCTTTTAAAATTATTTTATTTTGTAACATTTTTTTTTTTTTTGGATGAAATATCAGTGGTCTAAACAGGGGGGAATATGCACCACACAGGGCGATTAGGGTGTGCCCAGGCACACCTGGCACACCCTGTGCGCACGCCTATGTCCTCAACACTTCAGGCTCCACCCCCAGGTAAGTTAAGTCAGGCTCAGTACAGTCTACAAATTACAGTCCACGTCAATAGTCAATACAATCACACAGAAACTACAGTAACAATAGCAACAGCTATAAAAATTTGTAGTCAAGGCTGCATTACGCGACACAAACAGGATAACCACACAGTCATAGAACTACAGTCAGGCTTAGAACAAGGCCAACAATTACACGCAATCCTAAACCGACAGATGAGAGCGCCACAGCGACCGAATGTGTTGGTTTTAAACAAAATACAAAGGTGGGTACCCAACATGTTTTGGGGGGCTCAACGCTCCCTTTCCTCAGGGACTCCTCTCAGCAGTGCATTGCGCCTGACCCGTAATATGTAAATCTCTGTCCTTTTCTGCCTGGTGGTCCTGAGAAAGATGGATTTTGCGCTCCCTGAAACACGTTGGATATCCATTTGGTTATATAGAACCTTCTACTGGTCATATTTAGTTAGTGGCAATCTCATCTTTCCTATACTCTTAATGTGGACCTTGAGCAATACCCCATGTTGATGAAGAGCAGCCCCAAAAAAGGTTTTGCCCTTTGCATCACTGAATCCTGGTGTACGTGGAGTCCAGCACTCTTACAACACACATCTGAACCTACAGTTAGGCTCAGTACAAGGTCCATAAAGTCACATAGTCCTAAAACTAAAGTCAGACTCAGTACAATTACAGTGACTACAGTTCAGATTATTACTGTCACAAAGCCCTTTTATTTGTAGTCATGCTCAGTACGGTCCTGAAAATGTAGTCAGGGTAAATATATCCGCATATTATTATAACTATAATCAGAATATGTGCAGGCATAAAGTCCCATCACTACAGTCATACTTAGTACAGGATGAGCACAGTCACATACTTCTACAACTGCAATGAGACTTGGCACAAGGTCTGTGAAGCAACACAGTCCTAAATCCACAGACAAGTTGAATAAAATCATGTCAGTCCTGTGATTGCAATAAGAATTAGTACTGTCTTAGAGCCCTTTATATGGGCTCAATTGGGCCCATAAATTGCAGTCAGGGTCAGTGAAGTCAACTACAGTCGCAATGTCCTTAAACTACAGTCTTAGGACAGGAGAAGTAGAGTCACGCAGTCCTACAACTACAGTCACGCTCAGTAAAGCCCCGCAGTCCCGAAGCATCAGTCGGGTTAGGTTCAGTTACACAGCCCTTTGACAAGTATGATATCAGCATTTGAGCTCACACCGCACAACTACAGCCAGGTATAGAACAATTTCTCAGTCCTGTGACCACGGCTAGGATTATTACAGTCACAGAGCCCTTTATCTGCAGTAAAGCTCAGCACATGCCACAAATTACAGTCAGCGTCTGTACAGTCACATAGCATTAAAACCACACAGACCTAAAACTACAATCAGGCTCAGTAAAAAGGTCAGTAAAGCCACATAGTCCTAGGCTTCATCAAGTGTATGGCTTAGACACACAGTCCTATAACTACAGTCACACAGCCCTTTGACAAGTATGATAGCTGCATTTAAGCTCAAACCGCACAGCCCAACAAACAACTTCAGTCAGCTATAGAACAATCACACAGTCGGGTGACCACAGTTAGGATTATTACAGTCATAGAGCCAGTTATTGGCAGTCAGACTCAGCACAGTCCATTAATTACAGTCAGCGTCAGTACAGTCACATAGCTTTAAAATGACAGTCTGGATAGTCCTAAAACTACAATCGTACTCAGTACAGGACAAGTAAAATCACAAAGTCCTGTAACCACAGTTAAGATTATTACAGTCACAGAGCCCCTTATCTGCATTAAGGCTCAGCACAGTCCACAAATTACAGTCAGCATTAATATAGTCACATAGCAATAAAGCGACAGTCTGGATCCTGAAACTACAGTCATACTCAGTACAGGACGAGTGTAACCACACAGACCTAAAACTACAATCAGGCTCAGTAAAAGGTCAGTAAAGCCGCACAGTCCTAAAACTTCAGTCAGAGTAGGTTCAGTCACATAGCCCTATAACTACAGTCAGCCCTTTGACAAGTATGAAAGTGGCATTTGAGCTCAAACCGCACAGCCCAACAACTACAGCCAGGTATAGAACCATTATACAGTCCTATGACCACTATCTGCAGCCAGGCTCAGCACAGTCCACAAAATACAGTCGGTGTCAGTACAGTCACATAGCATGAAAACGACAGTCTGGATAGTCGTGAAACTACAGTCGTATCTTAGTACAGGATGAATATAATCAGACAGTCCTGTGACCGCAGTTAGGATTATTACAGTCATAGAGCCCTTTATCGGCAGTCAGGCTGAGCACAGTCCACCAATTACAGTCAGCGTCAGTACAGACACATAGCATTAAAACGACAGTCTGGATAGTCCTAAAACTACAATCGTACTCAGTACAGGACGAGAAAAATCACAAAGTCCTGTAACCACAGTTATGATTATTACAGTCACAGAGCCCCTTATCTGCATTAAGGCTCAGCACAGTCCACAAATTACAGTCAGCATTAATACAGTCACATAGCATTAAACGAAAGTCTGGATAGTCTTGAAACTACAGTCGTACTCAGTACAGGATGAGTATAATCACACAGACCTAAAACTACAATCAGGCTCAGTAAAAGGTCAGTAAAGCCACACAGTCCTAAACCTTCAGCCAAAGTAACTACAGTCACACAGTCCTATAACTACAGTCACACAGTCCTATAACTACAGTCACACAGTCCTATAACTACAATCACACAGTCCTATAACTACAGTCACACAGTCCTATAACTACAGTCACACAGTCCTATAACTACAGTCACACAGCCCATTGACCAGACTGAGAAGATTCACACCTGTCTATTACTATAACGACAGTCCCCATTCAGATAATCAGCAGGATTAATTGAATATGGTTTAATTGAATTTTCTAGTACGAGATTGTATAATGACTCTTGTGATAAGAAAATTGATTCAAAAAGCAGCTGAATTAGCAATTTCAAATTGATTATATTAACTTGCCTATATGGGAGCAGATTTGTGCAGTCTGCAGATAAATGGTTTAGGAATCTCAATGGCCTGGATTTTCCAATTATCTGTAGAGTGAATCTCAATGGCCTGGATTTTCCAATTATCTGTAGAGTGAATCTCTATGGCCTGGATTGTCCAATTATCTGTAGAGTGAATCTCAATGGCCTGGATTGTCCAATTATCTGTAGAGTGAATCTCAATGGCCTGGATTGTCCAATTATCTGTAGAGTGAATCTCAATGGCCTGGATTGTCCAATTATCTGTAGGGTGAATATCAATGGCCTGGATTGTCCAATTATCTGTAAAGTGAATCTCAATGGCCTGGATTGTCCAATTATCTGTAGAGTGAATATCAATGGCCTGGATTGTCCAATTATCTGTAGGGTGAATATCAATGGCCTGGATTGTCCAATTATCTGTAAAGTGAATCTCAATGGCCTGGATTGTCCAATTATCTGTAGATCGAATCTCAATGGCCTGGATTGTCTAATTATCAATGCAAACAGATACATATTTTTTAAATGCATGAATCTACAATTAATAGATTGATTTGGTTATGCATGACTACACCTCACACCATTTTTCAGGTTGGGTGGGGGGGGGGGGGGGGGGGCAAGGGGGTCTCTGGAAGTTTCCCAGCCTCTACTAAAGTGCATTTATGGCAGCAGGGCACGCGTGCAGCATACATCTTCACCCCCCCACAGACTCAGCATGCGTGGGGAGTGCAACCACGGCACCAAGACTTGCCGTCGGACCCACAATCTTACAATCTTCCCCACCTGAAGCGAGTAGAAAAAAAGTGCAATGTTAAGATGTACAAGTTTAAATTTTTTTTTTCAAAGTTCACAATAATAGTGTAGAGATTGGCTCTGTGCCGCCCCATTCACCAACCAGGACTTGCTTGGATCTCGACTGTCGGACGCGCTTGTGGTGATGCAGCTGGGCGTTTAGGGATGTGTGGAGGCCCGGTTCAATGTGGATTGACGGGTTTACAATACCACTCATTTCCCGGCTGGTTTTGGCTATGGAACTTTTTGAAACCTGAACTCAACAAAGTCATTCGTGCCAACTCTAATGTAGTAAATGTAGAAACCACCAATGTACCAGTTTCACAGAATGGACTAGGATATCCTTCTTCAGCTTCAGATGGAGAGTTTAAAATGTGATTGGAAGTGTGTGTTACCTACAGAAGCTGCGCCCCCGCACCCCACCCAAAAAATCCATCTTGTCCTTTAACCACTTCAGCCCCAGAAGTATTTGCTCCCTTAATGACCAGGCCATTTTTTGTGATACGGCACTGCGTCGCTTTAACTGACAATTGCGCGGTCGTGCGAAGCTGTACCTAAACAAAATTGACGTTCTTTTTTTCCCACAAATAGAGCTTTCTTTTGGTGGTAATTGATCACCACTGCGGTTTTTATTTTTTGCGCTATAAACAAAAAAAGAGCGAAATTTTTTGAAAAAAAACCCAATATTTTTAACTTTTTTGCTATAAGTTTCCCAATTATTTTTTTTTGAAAAAAACAAATGTATTCATCAGTTTAGGCCAATTTATATTCTTCTACATATTTTTGGTTAAAAAAATAAAATGGAATACATGTATATTGATTGGTTTGCGCAAAAGTTATAGCGTCTACAAAATAGGGGATAGATTTATGGCATTTTTATTATTTATTTATTTTTTACTAGTAACGATCTACGATTTTTAGCAGGGCTGCGACATTGCGACGGACAGATCAGACACTTTTTTGGGACCATTGAAATTTATACAGCAATCAGTGCTATAAAAATTCACTGATTACTGTGTAAATGTCACTGGCAGGGAAGGGGCTAACACTAGGGGGCGATCAAGGGGTTAAATGTGTTCCCTCATGTGTATTTCTAACCGTGGTGGGGGGGGAGGGGACTGAATGGAGGAGGAGACATATCGCTGTTCCTAATTACTAGGAACAGCAGATCTGTCTCTCCTGTCCGAACGGGAATTTGTGTGTTTACATACAGAAAACTTTGTATTTAAATCTACTAAATATATGCCAGGTGTGCAACTCTTATAGTTTGTTTTCTTTAGGCTGGATTCACACCATCTTCGCATTCAGCTCACAGCAGTGGTCCTTTCAGGTCCGAGTTCAGCCCTAATTTTTGGCTGAATTCGGACCTGAAATGGACCAAAGGACGCACAGGGCTCCAGTGCAATTTGTACCGGAGACGCAGCGGAGATGTGTGAACCGCCTCCATAGAGAGCCAGTCACAATCTCCAGCTATTGCGAATTCGATGCTGGGTACCCACATCCAATTCGCAATAGTGTGAACCCAGCCTTAGAGAGCAGCCAGGGGGTTAAAATAACAACAATGCGCAGATAATAACCCCAATACTCCTCTTCTGGAGTCCCCAGAAGTTGCTCTGGGCTCCTTTGCCCCGCCGAGGACTCCGTCGGTCATTTTCCATCAGAATTTCCGTCACACAAAATTTGAGATCTGGTTCTCAAATTTTCCAACAACAAAATCCGTTGTCGGAAATTCCGATCGCGTGTACACAATTCCGACGCACAAAGTTCCACACATGCTCGGAATCAAGCAGAAGAGACGCACTGGCTATTGAACTTCCTTTTTCTCGGCTCGTCGTACGTGTTCTACGTCACCGCGTTCTTGACGTTCTGAATTTCCAACAAGATTTGTGTGACCGTGTGTATGCAAGACAAGTTTGAGCCAACATCCGTCGGAAAAAATCCATGGATTTTGTTGTCGAAACGTCCGATCGTGTGTACGGGGCATAAGTCTGGGATGCCGTTAAAGTTCATGTGCGTGTAAAGGCAGGCGTCCTAATACTTTTGGTAATATAGTGTGTGTATTTCATCCCTGTATTAGATGTTTGCCTGGAGCTCAGCTTGATATCTAAGTGATTGGAAGGTCTGGCTCTCATGGCTAGGAAGTCCGGAGCCGTTTCTGCCTCTTCCCTTGGCTGAACCTCATTTATCATTTATTTTGTTGCTGCTTTTTAATTGAGTAAACAAGAGGCAAAACAGTTGCCTACGCAAACTGTCCAACCCAAAAAACCCGTGTCTCCGCGGTAGGACTAATTGGCCACTGACGTGCGAGTAATTCGAGGACCCGCGGGAGCTGGCACCGTACAGGCCAAGGAAAACGTGGTCTATCAATTTAACGAAAATAAGTTTTAATTAAGCCCTTGGCCTAATTGGGATTAATAATGTATGATTATCGCGGCACGTAGACCTGTTACCGCCGAACGTCTACAGATGTATCTCTTGGCGGTGGAGAGGAAGTGACTACATGACAAGGTGAGCAGGCTGGAGCGAGGAGGACTGCAGCAGACTAATCAGCGCAAGGTAATAAGGGGCGAGGGGCTAGGGAGCAGCGATTGGGTTCGATCTCACAGTCAGCGCTCCGTTTCCGGGCCTTAATTAGCAAGAACAACATTATCAGGCTCATCTGCCACGCTGTACAGCTGAGAAATCTGACATTCGTCTCCTAAAACCACAGCTCAAGATGAAATTAGCATCCCAGATGTTCGGGGGGTCAGCACCTACTCAGGGGCTTTCCATGACTACGGCGGCTGTGACTTAATTAACAGCCGTCAACTTATAGAGCTATTCCTGGCAGCAAGTTAAAATGATTCAGTGTAACGCTAATGCTATCTAGCAAAACAGTGCCGCTATAACAAGGGCCCGATCACACCACGGGGAGCCATTGCCGTGCATGTAAGCATGTGTATTAAAGCGAGTTCTTACATGTGATAATGTGCTTTGTATGAAGGCAGCCCAGTCTTTATGAAGGGGCTGTCATTATAAATTGGATGCTGTTATGAATGAGATGCCGATTATGAATGGGCTGCCAATATGGATGGGCTGCCTATATGAATGGGCTGTTTATATGAATGGGATGCCAATACAATGGGCTGTTGATATGAAGGGGCAGCCAATATGAAGGGGCTGCCGACATAAATGGGCTGCCGACTTAAGAAGGCTGCCGACATGAATAGGCTGTCGATATGAATGGGCTGCCATTATGAATGGGCTGTCGACATGAGTGGGCTGCCATTATGAATGGGCTGCCGACATGAATGGGCTGCCAATTTGAATGGGCTGTCGATATAAATGGGCTGCCAATATAAATGGGCTGCCGCCATGAATGGACTGTCGATTTGAATGGGTTGCCAATTTGAATGAGATGCCGATATAATGGGTCGTTGAAATGAAGGGGCTGCCAATATGATTGGACTGCCGATATAAATGGGCTGTTGACATGAATGGGCTGTCGACATGAAGGGGCTGTTGATATGAAGGGGCTGCCGATATATATGGGCTATCTACATGAATGGGCTGCCAACATAAATGGGCTGCCAACATAAATGAGCTGCTGATATGAATGGGCTGCCGACATGAATGGGCTGCCGACATGAATGAGCTGCTGATATGAATGGGCTGCCGACATGAATGGGCTGCCGACATGAATGAGCTGCTGATATGAATGGGCTGCCGACATGAGTGGGCTGTTGATATGAATGGGCTGCCATTATAAATGGGCTGCCAAGGGACCACAATGGATAACAAAGTGCATGACCCTTTACTAAAACATAACACGTGCTCTTCACTTCACGTGGCCTGATCACTGTATTAGTGTCACTGGTCTTCAAAAAGTGTCAAAAAGAGTCAGTTAGTGTCAGATTTTTCCGCCGCAATATCACAGCCCCGCTGATTGCCTCCATTATGAGTAATAAAATAAATAGAAATATCCCATAGTTTGCAGACGCTATAACTTTTTCTTATTTATATTATTTTTATTGGGTATGTTTTATAGCAGAAAGTAAAAAATATTGGGGTTATTTCCAAAATTGTTGGCTTTTTTTTTTTTTTTTTTGTAATAGCGCAAAAAATAAAAAAAACACAGAGGTGATCAAACACCACCAAAAGAAAGCTCTATTTGTGGGAAAAAACGACATACATTTTATTTGTGTACAGCATCGCACGACTGCGCAATTGTCAGTTAAAATAACAAAGTGCCGTATCACAAAAAATGGTCTGGTCATGAAAGGGGGGTAATACTTCAAGAGGGCAAGTGCTTAAAAAAAAATTAAGTTTTGACATTAGATACACTTTCATTCTCCAAGATCTACCAAAGACTGAAATAAATGTTGTCCGGCTGATCCTTTAAAAAAAAAAACAACCAAGAAATATCATCGGCTACAAAATGTGCTTGGAGGGTCTCCTGCGGCTCCTGCCATAGTGGCGGAGAAGTCTCTGCCAGCTCTGAACTTCAAACTGCCGTCAATCAGGAGGAAGGCGAAGTCCCCGAGCTGCGGAGAATGCACTTAGCGGTGGCGGGGGAAGAGAAGCCCTTCCAAATACAGGGCAGCTTTCCTCCAGAAGACTATCCGATTTCACTGAAAGTTCTCCGATTGAATTTTTCAGCAGATATTGTCAGCTAATGGGATTAGGGAGACCTGCCGGGGCGGATAATGAAGAACGGCAGTGGAAATAAAAAAAAGGGAAGGGATTATTATTATGTCTCCTACATGCCTGTTGGTGCTCCCTGCACTCTATTCTTTTTTACTATTTATTTAGTTGGTCCTTAAATGCCTCCTATGGTCACCTACAGTCCTTGGCTCGCTGTGGTGTGTGCAGAATCTCTGAATCTCCATTGATTGTATATTGATAAATTAATTTCAGCTGTTGGGGTGAGTAGGGATACTTGAGCTGAACATGCCCATGTATAACTATTATTTATACAACCCACTGTTTTTGCTTCATTAATATGTTAAATACTTATATTATTGTATATGTTTTCTCTATTAGAAGGCTTTTGCTTCTAATGCCCCGTACACACGGTCGGATTTTCCGACGGAAAATGTTCGATGGGAGCTTGTTGTTGGAAATTCCGAACGTGTGTAGGCTCCATCGGAATTTCCGTCACACAAAATTTGAGATCTGGATCTCAAATTTTCCAACAACAAAATCCATTGTCGTAAATTCCGATCGTGTGTACACATCCGACGCACAAAGTTCCACGCATGCTCGGAATCAAGCAGAAGAGTCGCACTGGCTATTGAACTTCATTTTTCTCGGCTCGTTGTACGTGTTGTACATTACCGCGTTCTTGATGTTCGGAATTCCCGACAAGATTTGTGTGACCGTGTGTATGCAAGACAAGTTTGAGCCAACATCCGTCGGAAAAAATCCATGGATGTTGTTGTAGGAATGTCTTATCTTGTGTACGGGGCATAAGTGGACAGCATTCCCTGAGGAAACCCAGAGTAAGGGCGAAACGTGTTGGGAACCACATCAACTTTGCTGTATCCATAAGGACTGTACCACATGTATTTGCTGTAAAATTGTTTTTAAAACATTTTTTAATCAACATTTAAATAAAACATTTTTCTTTTATATGTATCTCTTTAGTTCTATCTACAATTATATTGCACCTTAAAAATCCCATAAATACTTTAAAACTCTTCCCTGCGCTCTATGTCTCTCTTACCCTGACCACAATCACCGAAACCAGCACTTCGTTCTCTTCAACTCACCCCATACCTGAACTGCGTGTAGTAACCCACTAAAATCTCAGAAAAGCTTAAATTTGTTTCCAAAGTCATTTGCAATATTATTAAACCTGCTACATCTATTGGAATAATCCCTGGTGATCCTGCCATGAAGGTACCTATCAGACACTTCCTGTTATAGGGTGACGATACTCCTGAGGAAGCCCAGATTAAGGGCGAAACATGTTGGGAACCACATCAACCGTGTTGTCACTCAGGCTCCCAATGGAAACTACATCAACCGTGTTGTCACTCAGGCTCCCAATGGAAACTACATCAACCGTGTTGTCACTCAGGCTCCCAATGGAAACCACATCAACCATGTTGTCACTCAGGCTCCCAATGGAAACTACATCAACCGTGTTGTCACTCAGGCTCCCAATGGAAACTACAAGCATTCAATGGGGGAGATTTGCTCAAACTGGAGCACTCAGAATCTGGTGCAGCTGTGCATGGGAGCCAATCAGTAAGTCCCCCTCTCTGTAATAATATAGTAATGTATCATTCCATTTTTACCCGCATCTACTAAGGACTTACGATCCAGACCCCAGCCTGTGCCTTGAAGGTGAGCGCCCTTCACTTCCCGTCCATAAACCACGCTGAAGTCTAGACGTAGGATTTTATCGCTGTGCATAATCCATTGAACGGCTGCGGGAAAGGTGGCGGAGGAGGGAGTAAGGGTGGGGGGGGGATGGGGTGAGAGGAGACGGCGAAGGGGGAACAAGACGTGTTGAAAAGATTAATGGCTTCTGTGAATTTTACACATGAAGCATCAGTAATTCTATTAACAAGAAAACAGCATAATTGCATTCATTTGTTCTGCATAACATTAGCTTGATACATGTGCTTGATAATTGGAGGGAAATTATTCCGACGAGAGCCCAGCACTTTAAAGCTTTATTGTGGAAAGGGTGACCTTGGTGGGTGAATGGAGTGAAAGTTCTTAGCGAAGGCAGAGGATGGGTACAAAAAAAAAATCGAATTCTATCTGTACAAAAGTATGTAATATAAGATTTTGATTACGTAGACTGCAATCACCTACACATACCCTATAGCAGCCTTTCTCAATGTTTTCAACACAGAGGAACCCTTAACCACTTCAGCCCCGGAAGGATTTGGCTGCTCAATGACCAGGCCATTTTTTGCGATACGGCACTGCGTCACTTTAACTGGCAATTTTAACTTTTGTTTGGGCACGCGGTCGTGCGACGCTGTACCCAAACAAAATTGATGTCCTTTTTTCTCCCCATAAATAGAGCTTTCTTTTGATGGTATTTGATCTCTGCGGTTTTTATTTTTTGCACTATAAACAAAAAAAGTGCGACAATTTTGAAAAAAAACACAATATTTTGTACTTTTTGCTATAATAAATATCCCCAATTTTTTTTTTAAAAAAAAGCAAATTTTAGGCCAATATGTATTCTTGTACATACATATTTTTGGTAATAAAAATCGCAATAAGCGTATATTGATTGGTTTGCGCAAAAGTTATAGCATCTACAAAATAGGGGATAGATTTATGGCATTTTTTTTCGTATTTTTTTTTTTTTTTTACTAGTAATGGCAGCGATCTGCGACATTATCGTGACTGCGACATTATGGCGGACACATCGGACACTCTTGACACATTTTTGGGACGATTGACTATTATACATGTGATCAGTGCTAATAAAAATGCACTGATTACTGTGTAACTGTCACTGGCAGGGAAAGGGGTTAACACTAGGGGGCGATCAAGGGGTTAAGTGTGTTCCCTAGTGTGTGTTCTAACTGTGGGGAGGAGGGGACTGACTAGTGGAGATGACAGATTGTGGTTCCTAGCTGTTAGGAACTCATGATCTGCCTCTCCTCTCCTCACAGAGCAGGGATTTGTGTGTTTACACACACGTCCCTGTTCTGCCTCTCGTGCCCGTGATCGTGGCCGGCGGTCATCGGCACCTCCGCAGTGCAGCGGGCGCGCGCGCCTGCTATCCCGCTTAAAGGAGCTGACGTACAGCTACAACGGCTCGCGGGATCGTGCCAACCTGCAGTCGTATAATGGCGGCGGCTGGTCGGCAAGTGATTAAAATAACTTTCTGGTCTCAGGGAACCCCTGCTAGAAACAACTATATCTACAACTCATAATACATTAGTGTGATGGTCAGTGGGAAGAATGCTCCTTACACTTGTGGTCATTGGGAAGAATTTTCCCCTTACAGATAGCTAAAAATGCCTATGGTGTCAGTAGGAACTTATCTGAGAGGCAGAAATTGCTCATTGCTCAAGGAACCCCTAGCAACCTCTGGAGGAACTCTGGTTCAGAAACCTTGGTGTGATGGTCAGTCAGTGGGAAGAAGGTTCCTTACACTTGTGGTCATCGGGAGGAATTCCCCCCTTACAGATAGCTTAAAAGATCACTGGTGTCAGTGGGAACTTATCTGAGAGGCAGAAATTGCTCATTGCTTAGGAACCCCTAGAGACTTCTGGAGGAACTCTGGTTGAGAAACCCTGCCTTAGTGTGATGGTCAGTGAGAAGAAGGTTCCTTACCCTTGTGGTCATTTGGAAGAATCCCCCCACTAAGGCTCCATTCACACTCCATTCACACCTGAGTTTTTTATTGCTTGAAGCCTGAAGCTACAAAACGCTTGAGGGGAAAAAATCCATTATTCTCTATGGAGATGGTTCACATCTCCACTCCAAGTCGCCTGAAGCCCTACGCCTGAAGCTCAAACAAGTTCTGGACCCTTTTTTGTTGCGCGAATCGGGCAGATTTGGGCGTTTTTGGAGCAGGAAGCAGATGACAAAATCTAACAACATAGCAACAAATGATGAAACAGATGATAATTTTTCCTATTGGTTAATAAAAAAAAAACCGCCGGACAACGCTGCATGGAAACGCGCAAATATGCCCGAAAAAAACGGGCAACAAAACGCTGGAAAAACGCTCAAAAACGATACGCTCAGGTGTGAATGGGGCCTAAAAAGATCAATACCTATTTGAGAGGCAGAAATTGCTCATTGCTCAACCTCTAGCAACCTCTGGAGGAACCCTAGTTGTGAAACCCTGCTCTATAGGGTTCTGAACTCTGCATGAAGTTACCTTCATCCATTCTAGCCCAGCTTCCTCCAGGCTACCCCACTGCATGTTCTACAGGTGAGACATCAAATGTGCTTCTCAGTCTACTAATTAATGCAGCTGTGCCTCTACCTGGCAATGGGGAAAACATACACTGGAATGCTGTCCACACAGGAGACACATTTATGACAACTGTGAGGGGCTATAAATCAGCTTTCTACAGCAGCGAGCTTCCAACATGACCCAGTGCTGCAGAATACTCAGTACCAGGAATTCTATTTATGTTTCTGATTTATAATGCATGTCAGAACAAAAGCAAACGCAGTACATCTTAGAAATACGTGCATTTTCCCGTGTTCTAAGTCCCATATGACGTCGCCCAGTCTCATCGTGATTGCACACCCTGGGGGCGTGCAGTAAGGCAATCGTGGGCACACTGTGACCCTAGGGCACTGCACGACCCCGAACTAGGTAAAGAGCTGATGACGAGGCTCTTTACCCATGTGATTAGCTGTGTCCAATCACAGCCGGTCACATGTAAACACGGAAGTGCCGATCAGTGGCATCTCCCCACAGGGGAGACTGCACAGGTAATCAGGGCAGTGATCATTGGTGCCCTGATTATCAATGCAGCCCCATCGGTAACACTAATCTGTGCCCATCAGTGATGTCAATTTGTGCCCATTAGTAAAGCCATTCTGTGCCCATCAGTGATGCAAGTCAGTTCTGCCTTTCGGTGCTCATCAGCGCCACCTATCCATGCCACCTATCAGTGCCCATCAGTGCTGTATATCCATGTCTCCTATCAGTGTCCATCAGTGCTGCATGTTAGTGCCTCCCATCAGTGCCCTTCAGTGCCTCCTCCTCAGTATCCATCAGGGAAGGAGAAAAATTACTTTTTTACAAAATTTTCTAAAAGAAAAACTTTTTTTTTCAAAATTTTCAGTCTTTTTCATTTTTTTAGCAAAAAAAAAAAAAAAAAAAAAAACAGCGGTGATTAAATACCACCAAAAGAAAGCTCTATTTGTGTGAAAAAAAAGATAAAAATTTAATTTGGGTACAGCATTGCACGACCGCGCAATTGTCATTCAAAGTATGACAGCGCTGAAAGCTGAAAATTGGCCTGGGCAGGAAGGGGGTGAAAGTGCCCGGTAGGCAAGTGGTTAAAGATCCTGCAAGTACAGAAAAAATACACAACCTTTTCTGTGGACAGAATGGTGTCAGTCCTGCCCAACTTTCTTTCGCTAATCTATTCAACCACTTTATTCATTGCTACAACATGGACACTAAGGGGTTGATTTACTAAAACCCAGAGTTCAACCTCTTCCAGAACGCCCCACGTACATTTACTGCGGCAGGGAGGCCCGGTGCGCAAAATCACGTACCTGTACGTGATTTTGTGCACACGGTTTAGGGGGCTCGCCGCTTCTGCTAGGATAGCCACCTTTTATTCAAGCCAAACCCAAAGACTTTAGCGGCCTGGGACACCTTTGGGTTCCCAAAGGAGAGTAGAAATGCGGTGCGCATATCGTGCCACATTGAACAGTGGGTGTGGCCAAATTGCTCTTGCTGATATAATCTCCCTGCCCCCCCCCCCTTTCAGTGATGTCGAACTTTCCCTTAGACAGCCGCCCACAGCTCCTGGATAGCAACAGATTTGTGCGTGACGATCTTGGTTACTTGGGGAGCCACAGCCTGGTCTGAATAATGTGCCCAGGTTTCAGTCTGTCTGAAACCCGGACACAGGATTCAAAACCCGGACTGTCCGGTTGAAG